>NC_092228.1:8295761-8308261 GCF_036320965.1 Panulirus ornatus
CATCCTCTCCCGCTCAAGGACAGTACAGCCCGCTACGCTGCTGGTGAGGGTGTCGCGAGGCCCTTTTTGAAGACTACGCTTAGATTGGCCCCGTTCAGGCTACACCCTCGCTACATCCCCAGCCCCCTTCCCCCTTCCTCCTGCCCCCAGCAGTAGCGAGGCACTTGAGGGTGCCGCCCTCGGTCCCCCAGGCTACGTGCCTCACCACGCCCCCAGCAGCTGGTGACACTGGCTCGCTCATCAATCACGTTATCACAGACACTGGGAATGGAATCCTTAAGTGAAAAAACGAGGGAATGTTCCCCTGCCTGACGCCTGCTGGCCTGGGGTGTGCTCCCTCCTCCCCTGCCTGACGCCTGCTGGCCTGGGGTGTGCTCCTCCCCTGCCTGACGCCTGCTGGCCTGGGGTGTGCTCCTCCCCTGCCTGACGCCTGCTGGCCTGGGGTGTGCTCCTCCCCTGCCTGACGCCTGCTGGCCTGGGGTGTGCTCCTCCCCTGCCTGACGCCTGCTGGCCTGGGGTGTGCTCCTCCCCTGCCTGACGCCTGCTGGCCTGGGGTGTGCTCCTCCCCTGCCTGACGCCTGCTGGCCTGGGGTGTGCTCCTCCCCTGCCTGACGCCTGCTGGCCTGGGGTGTGCTCCTCCCCTGCCTGACGCCTGCTGGCCTGGGGTGTGCTCCTCCCCTGCCTGACGCCTGCTGGCCTGGGGTGTGCTCCTCCCCTGCCTGACGCCTGCTGGCCTGGGGTGTGCTCCTCCCCTGCCTGACGCCTGCTGGCCGGTGGGTGCTCCTCCCCTGCTTGACGCCTGCTGGCCGGTGGGTGCTCCTCCCCTGCCTGACGCCTGCTGGCCGGTGGGTGCTCCTCCCCTGCTTGACGCCTGCTGGCCGGTGGGTGCTCCTCCCCTGCTTGACGCCTGCTGGCCGGGGGTGCTCCTCCCCTGCCTGACGCCTGCTGGCCTGGGGGGTGCTCCTCCCCTGCCTGACGCCTGCTGGCCTGGGCTGCTGCTCCTCCCCTGCCTGACGCCTGCTGGCCTGGGGTGTGCTCCTCCCCTGCCTGACGCCTGCTGGCCTGGGCTGCTGCTCCTCCCCTGCCTGACGCCTGCTGGCCTGGGGTGTGCTCCTCCCCTGCCTGACGCCTGCTGGCCTGGGGTGTGCTCCTCCCCTGCCTGACGCCTGCTGGCCGGGGGTGTGCTCCTCCCCTGCCTGACGCCTGCTGGCCTGGGGTGTGCTCCTCCCCTGCCTGACGCCTGCTGGCCGGGGGTGTGCTCCTCCCCTGCCTGACGCCTGCTGGCCTGGGGGGTGCTCCTCCCCTGCCTGACGCCTGCTGGCCTGGGGGGTGCTCCTCCCCTGCCTGACGCCTGCTGGCCGGGGGTGTGCTCCTCCCCTGCCTGACGCCTGCTGGCCTGGGGTGTGCTCCTCCCCTGCCTGACGCCTGCTGGCCTGGGGTGTGCTCCTCCCCTGCCTGACGCCTGCTGGCCTGGGGTGTGCTCCTCCCCTGCCTGACGTCTGCTGGCCTGGGGTGTGCTCCTCCCCTGCCTGACGCCTGCTGGCCTGGGGGGTGCTCCTCCCCTGCCTGACGCCTGCTGGCCGGGGGGTTGCTCCTCCCCTGCTTGACGCCTGCTGGCCAGGGGGTTGCTCCTCCCCTGCCTGACACGGGAGCAGGGTACTCCCACACCTGAAGCCGACCTGGGGTGGTTTCCTCCTCCTCCTCCCACCTCCCTCACTGTCTGACACATTAAGGATATGCCACAGTCACCCCTTTCACCCACTCACCCCTGTCCCTCACGATGAGTGACCGCCGGAAGGCCAAAAGTTCCTGACCTGACCTCTGACCTAGCGGGGAGGGGCGAGGGAGGGAGTAATATAGTACGGTCCGGGTGTACATCGCCGCTCACACCCTGGTTCAGAGGCGTGAACCTCAAAACTCCATTCATTCCTGAATAATGGAAGGGATCGTTGTAGACCGTTGTATAGGGGGGGGGAGGGAGAGGAGGCGGTTGGGGAGAGAGAGAGAGAGAGAGAGAGAGAGAGAGAGAGAGAGAGAGAGAGAGGGGGGGGGGTGTCTCGTCCGCCGCCGTGATGGCTGGCATAACGGAACGAGAATTATTCACGACTGCTGTCGACCTGACCTCCATGGCCAGATAATCTGTCACAGGGATGAATTATTATCGCCTTGGAGAATATCACACGCCGGTACCGGCGGCGTCTGCTGCTGTTCCTCCTCCTCCTCCTCCTCCTCCTCCTCCTCCTCCTCCTCCTTTTCCTCCTCTTCCTCCTTCTCCTCCTCCTCCTCCTCCTCCTCCTCCTGGTGTGTTGCTCCTGCTGCTGTGTTGTGTTGTGTGGCACAGCCTCGGGCCGTAACACTCGTAGGTATGTGTTGCGTGCGATGGCTGCTGATCCTCCTCCTCCTCCTCCTCCTGCTGTGTTGCTCCTGCTGTGTTGTATTGTGTGTTGCAGAGGCTCGGGCCGTAACACTCACATGTGTGTTGCGTGTGATGGCAAGGCAAACACTGAGGCAGGTGTCTTGTGTTGCAGTCAAACTCGTGTGTTCTCACGTCTGTGTGTGTGTGTGTGTGTGTGTGTGTGAGAGAGAGAGAGAGAGAGAGAGAGAGAGAGAGAGAGAGAGAGAGAGAGAGAGAGAGAGATGTATCTGTGCCGTGCAGTCTCAAGGTCCCCTGAGTTAAGACGGCACTGGAGGGCGCGCCTCTGTCGGGTCCCATCGCAGGCTGCCCGTCTCATGGTCGAGGAACTGGTGTCCTGTTTATTAGGGCAAACTAAGTTACTACTAACTCCCAGTAACCAAGGAGACTGGGAGAAATGAAACACAGTAAGTTCCCAAGTGCACTTTCGTGTAATAATCACATCATGAGGGGAAACACAAGAGAGAAATTTAAGTCAGTTGATATACATCGAAGAGACGAAGCTTCGTCTCTTCGATGTATATCAACTGACTTATACTTCTCTCTTGTGTTTCCCCTGATGATGTGATTATTACACGAAAGTGCACTTGGGAACTTACTGTGTTTCATTTTCCCCGTGAACTCATAGGAATATCTTGATCACGTGCAAAATTGTGATCCTTTCCAATATATATATATATATATATATATATATATATATATATATATATATATATATATATATATATATGCCTTTCGGGTTCTGCCTGACCTAGCCAGATGTGAGAGAACCACGTAAGCAGCAGACTTACGGGAGGGAAGGCCTCCAAGTAATATTTGGAAAATAGAGAGAGAGGATAATTTTTTTTTTTCTTTTTGCCAAAAACAGAACTCCTTTCTTGTGGAAATCTGAGAGGCTATTTACGCGTGAGTGAATGAGTGTGTGTCGCGCTGGCCGAATGAGTTCTGTGGGGAGGGTGAGTGTGTCGTGAAGACCCCCAGAAGGGGAGGGCCAATCCCCCGGGTGAAAACCCCTCAGTACGGGAGTTAGCCCCCTGTCAGACCACCTCAGCCAGGGGTGTTAGCCCCCTGTCAGACCACCTCAGCCAGGGGTGTTAGCCCCCTGTCAGACCACCTCAGCAGGGGAGTTAGCCCCCTGTCAGAGCACCTCAGCCAGGGGTGTTAGCCCCCTGTCAGACCACCTCAGCAGGGGAGTTAGCCCCCTGTCAGACCACCTCAGCAGGGGAGTTAGCCCCCTGTCAGAGCACCTGAACAAGGGGGCCAGGCCTCTTCCCCGACGTCACAAGACCCCAGATGGGGAGGATGAGGTGCAGCAGCTCCTCCTCCTCCTCCTCCTCCGCCTCTAGGCAGAAGGTGAGGTGGTCGAGGTGTGAGGGGAGGACGCAGTAGCGACGGGAGAGGGGCGGCCCGGCCCACCAGGCGTGCTGATACCACACCAGCCGCAGACTGCACTCCTGAGAGAGAGAGAGAGAGAGAGAGAGAGAGAGAGAGAGAGAGAGGAGAGAGAGAGAGCGTGTGTGAGAGCACCACCCCCTCCCAGCAACACCATCGCTCATCTGTGCCACAGGGTTGAAGACGGTACGCCGCCCTGGACCGCCCCACCTGCTGTGCAGCCTTGGCCCACCTCTAGTTCTCTCTCTCTCTCTCTCTCTCTCTCTCTCTCTCTCTCTCTCTCTCTCTCTCTCTCTCTCTCTCTCTCTCTATGTGAAGTTATTTATGCATATTCATACAGTTACGTATATCTTCATTTACATTTATGATAATACCACATTTGCATATTTATGTATTCATATTTATGTATGTGTGACTGTGATTATGTGTGTGTGTGTGTGTGTGTGTGTGTGTGTGTGTGTGTGTGTGTGTGTGTGCTCTTGTATCGACATCCCCCCCTCCCTCTCTCCATCAGAGCGTTAGTAAATAAACCGGGAGAAAGAGCGTTTAGGAACCGGTTAAATCGGTGGGGGTGTGGGTTTGTGTGGGGGTGGGGGGTAGTTGTTGTTGGGGGGGTAGTTGTTGTTGTTTGGGGGGGGGAAGCACCGAGCCCCAGGATTGTGGTGAGGGGGCGTTGGAATTGTGGTAGGGAAGGGATGCACCGAAGGGCTTGGTTGGAGGGTTTAGGGGAGGGGAGCATCGAGGGGGTCCAGGTAGGAGGAGGAGGGGGGTGGGGGTGTGTGTGTTGGAGGAGGTGGGGGGAGGGAAGCATCGAGGGGAGGGGGCAGGAAGCAGAGGTAAGGAGAGGGGAAAGAGGGGAGGGGTAGTGTGTGTTGGAGGAGGATGTGGGGGAGGGAAGCATCGAGGGGAGGGGGCCAGGTAGCAGAGGTAAGGGGAGGGGGAGGTCGTCAGGATGGCGTCATTAAGAAGGTGAATGGCGAGTTAATCCCTGACAAGATCCCGCCCAGCCCCCATTACTCTGACACTGGCTGACGCCGGCTGATGCTGGCTGATGCCCACTGACACTGGCTGACGCCGGCTGATGCTGGCTGATGCTCATTGACACTGGCTGACGCTGGCTGATGCTCACTGACGCTGGCTGATGCTCATGGACAGTGGCTGACGCTGGCTGATGCTCACTGACACTGGCTGACGCCGGCTGATGCTCACTGACACTGGCTGACGTTAGCTGATGCTCAGTGACACTGGCTGACGCCGGCTGATGCTCACTAACACTGGCTGACGCCGGCTGATGCTCACTGACACTGGCTGACGCTGGCTGATGCTCACTGACACTGGCTGACGCTGGCTGATGCTCACTGACACTGGCTGACGTTGGCTGATGCTCAGTGACACTGGCTGACGCCGGCTGATGCTCATGACACCTGCAGCTGACATTCTCCATGGCTGGCAGACTCGAGTTGGTCAACCCGGTGACATCCAAGGCTGACTAGTTGTTGCTGGACTGACACACGTGCTGACGCGAGGTCAGGGTAGAGGACGTGTTCATGAGCCATGTAGTAAGTGGGGGGGTGGCAGTCAGCAACACGGAAGCTGCAACTGTACACATTGTTAGGTTAAAACTGTTCATCGAAGATTTTGAATAGATTTCTTGTTACCCTGTGCACTTTGAAACTGAGGGGCGAGTTAGGTCGAACCTACCGCCCAAGTTAGACCAGAATTTTTAGGTAAGCACTCAAGTTAGAACAAAATTTTTAGGTAAGCACCCAAGTTAGACCAGAATTTTTAGGTGACAACCCAAGTTAGACCAGAATTTTTAGGTTGACAACCCAAGTTAGACCAGAATTTTTAGGTAAGCACCCAAGTTAGACCAGATTTTTTTGGGTGAGAACCCAAGTTAGACCAGAATTTTTAGGTGAGAACCCAAGTTAGACCAGAATTTTTTAGGTAAAAACCCAAGTTAGACCAGAATTTTTAGGTGAGAACCCAAGTTAGACCAGAATTTTTTAGGTAAAAACCCAAGTTAGACCAGAATTTTTAGGTGAGAACCCAAGTTAGACCAGAATTTTAGGTGACAACCCAAGTTAGACCAGAATTTTTAGGTGAGAACCCAAGTTAGACCAGAATTTTTAGGTGACAACCCAAGTTAGACCTGAATTTTTAGGTGACAACCCAAGTTAGACCAGAATTTTTAGGTTGACAACCCAAGTTAGACCAGAATTTTTAGGTTGACAACCCAAGTTAGACCAGAATTGTAGGTAATGGGGTAAGGGAAGATGGATTTACCGTACATATGTGACTACATCTGTTACGTGGTGGCTGGGCGAAAGGGGATTCTGTTGAGGTTTGCACTGGGAAAGAGATAAGACCAGAGAAGGATGAAAAGAAAACCATGCATTTATCGTTCATTAATTGTGAATGACGGGGACACAAGACGACGAGTTACAGGAAGTGGATGAAGACATTTGAGAACCTAAATAATCGAGTGAGAGATTTTGGAAAGAGGCAGCGGAAGGTCGAAGAAATAAGAGAACTGAGAAGTGTAATTGGAGAACAATTATTAACGAAATCAAAGGAACTGAAAGGAATTCAGACTTAAAGTAACAAGAGGAGAAGGGAGGAAGGTGCAGGTAGTGGAAAGTCTCATTGAGAAAGAGGAAGGAAGGTGCAGGTAGTGGAAAGTCTCAGTGGGAAAGAGCCAGGAAGGTGCGGGTAGTGGAAAGTCTCAGTGGGAAAGAGCCAGGAAGGTGCAGGTAGTGGAAAGTCTCAGTGGGAAAGAGGAATGAAGGTGCAGGTAGTGGAAAGTCTCAGTGGGAAAGAACCAGGAAGGTCTTCTGTGACTATCCCCTAAGAATGCACTTCAGGAGTCGACATTGTACCTGACGTGTTGACAGACGCTTGCCTCAGGAGGACACACCTGCCTCAGGAGGACACGCCTGCCTCAGGAGGACACACCTGCCTCAAGAGGACACGCTTGCCGCAGGAGGACACGCCTGCCTCAGGAGGACACGCTTGCCGCAGGAGGACACGCCTGCCTCAGGAGGACACGCCTGCCTCAGGAGGACACACCTGCCTTAAGAGGACACGCTTGCTGCAGGAGGACACGCCTGCCTCAGGAGGACACGCCTGCCTCAGGAGGACACGCCTGCCTCAGGAGGACACGCTTGCCGCAGGAGGACACGCTTGCCGCAGGAGGACACGCCTGCCTCAGGAGGACACGCCTGCCTCAGGAGGACACGCATGCCGCAGGAGGACACGCCTGCCTCAGGAGGACACGCTTGCCGCAGGAGGACACGCCTGCCTCACGAGGACTGAGAGGGGATCAGAGAGTCTGTTGATCAAGGAGACAGGTAAGGAAGGATACGTGCGGCAGGAGGCTCTCCACGTCGTGCACAAGGCCCCCAGAATTAGAACGATAGCTTGTCGTCTTTGGTCGCCCCTTGTGGCAGAGGCACGAAGAACTACCAGAGAAGGTCCAGAAGAGGGCGACAAGAAAATGGTCCCAGAATTTGAGAAGTTGATATCCAGCGAAGGGTTCTGAGGCCTTATATTTGCCCATCGTGGAAGAGAGAAGAGTAAGGGGAGGTCCCCCGGATAGTACGGATGGGGAATTGACACTGGTTAGTTGCTAAATGAGACTGGTTGAAAGTTGGTGGATGCTAATTGAAAGTGGCTGACGCTGGTTGATGCAAAGTGAAACTGGCTGACGGCTGACTCTGGTTGATGCTTAATGAAATGACCTGATTCTGGTTGATGCCCGTTAGGGGCCACAACAGGCCACCCGAGGCCACCCGAGGCCACAAGCAGGCCACCCGGGGCCACAAGCAGCCCACGAGTGGCCACAGGCAGCCCACCCGTGGCCACAGGCAGCCCACCCTTAGGCCACAAGCAGCCCACTCGTGGCCACAGGCAGCCCACCCTTAGGCCACAGGCAGGCCACCTGAGGCCACAGCCAGGCCACCTGGGGCCACAAGCAGCTCACCAGAACTCACTAATGTGAGTCTGCTAATTTGGCAAACACGGTGTAGACCGTGAGCGTTGGTGGTGGAGGCGGCCAGGGTGTGGTGTAGTGGGGGTGAGGGTGAGTGGGGGGGGTTCTGTTTAAAGAGAAGTTACCTCTCCGGCCTCCACCCCTTCCCTACCCCCCCCCCCCCTGGCCACACCCTGACTACACCTACACTTTGGGTACATCCAACACCCTAGCCACACCCAAAACCTCAGGCCTCACCTCTCACACCCTGGCCACACCCATTACTCAGGCCACATCCCCACACCCTGGCCACACCCACTACTCTGTCCACACTCCTTACCCTGGCCACACTCACTACCTGTCCACACCCAAGACATAGGCCACACTCCATACCCTGGCCACACCTACCATCCGGGCCACACCCTACACCCTGGCCACACCCTACACCCCTGGCCACACCCTACACCCTGGCCGCACCGTACATCCTGGCCGCAGCCAAGTCTTCGACGTCGTGATCAAAGATGGCCGGGTAACTTTATATAAGTTACTGTACCCTTTCATCTATGATACCCCACCCCGTCATAATGGTACTGCAACTCACAAGTGTTGGTTCCTTCTCCTTCTTATATAGACATTACTACGGTCTCTTCACCAGAGAGCTGTCTGCTTGTAACACCCCCCCTCCCTCCTTCACCATTAGCTAGACCCCGTAATCCCCGGTAAGGTAATGCGTCGGATGATTCGCGTGTGGACGTCGGCGACTGGAGGGTGGTGGGCCGGTGTGATACCTGTATCTCTCCCTACACCGCTAAGCTTTGGAAACTCTCTTTTTCATGTCTGTCCTAACAACCCCGACCTGACCCTGCATGAAAAGACCACTTTTTCCTAAAGGATTTTAGTCTGTGACCGAAGCCTTGGAGCAATTTGGCTACAACTCATACCGGCCACAACACTGATTCTGGCCACACACACACACACACACACCTGGCTTCCCCACACATCTGAGGTACACTCAACACCCTGGAGAGATTGATACGATGGTTCCACCCACACATTGGCCCCACTCTCGCAATACACCCTTGATATGACTACACCCTAGCGCCCCAACCACCCTCCCCTCACCATGCCAACACCCTAACAGTTTCACTACACCTCCACAGACTACCTGTACCTTACACTCTAGCTAAACCAACAGTTTGGTTACACCCACACGGTGACTACACTTTACACCCTACGTACACACCACATCTTGGCTGCATCGCACAGTCTTGACCACACCCCCAGACTCCGCTACACAGTGTGTGTAGCACTGTGTGTCGTTATCCCACACCTCACGTTGTGTACTCTGAATCTACACCTCTCTGTGTGCTGTAAGTCTACCTCCCTCTCCCCATACATTGTGTATTGGGAATGTATACACCTCACGTTGTGTACTGAGTCAACACCTTACTTTGTGTACTGAGTCAACACCTTACTTTGTGTGATTGTACGCCTCATTGTGTATTAACCTACACCTCACTCTATTGTGTATTGTGAGTTTACACCTCACTGTGCGTAGTGTTGAGTGTACACACTCTAACGCTGTACGTCAGTGAGAGCCCCCGTCAACACAAGACGGTGTATGGTGATCCCTTACACCACACTTGTGGGCTAGGATTTGGGTATGATGGGACGTTCTCTCTCTCTCTCTCTCTCTCTCTCTCTCTCTCTCTCTCTCTCTCTCTCTCTCTCTCTCTCTCTCTCTCTCTCTCTCTCTCGCCATCATACCCAGGGGAGGTACGCCCGGGGGGGAAGGCCAGGACTTGGGAAGGGGGAGTGAGGGGCTTGGCGGCCCCGCCGCCCCCCTTCCCCAACCACCCCACTGTGCGCACACACACACACCCCCTTTCCCCCCAGAAGCACTGTTTCTCAGTAAAATCCCCTTGTGTGGAGTCCACTGCACGGAAGGGTTGGTTGTCGAGGGAGGGGAGGAGAGGATGGTGAAGAGGAGGGAGGTTGGGGAGAAGATAGGGAAAGGGGGGAGGGAAGAAGGAGGAGAGAGAAGATAGTGGGGAGAGGGGGTAAGGTGGAGGGAGGGAAGGGTTATTCGTAATTCCAATTTAGAGTGTGATTGAGAACTCGACTGTACGTAGAGCCATTTTTTTTTTTGAGTGTGGGGGGGAAGGAAGGGGGGGGGGCTTTTGTCTACTTTGGGGAGGAGAGGAGAGAGGGGGGAGAGGGGGGAGGTATACTGGGGCTTGTGGAATGGGGGGTTGAGGGGGGATGGATGGTGGCGGATCCTTCAGGCTGTGTTTGTGGTGGCCACTGCAGGCTGCCAGGTGCGAGATTATCCACACTTTTGTCATATATATATTTTTTTTCATTATATTTTCAGGGGTGAGGGGTGTAGGGGGGCTCTGGAGGGAAGGAAGGGTTAAGGGGTTGGGAGACGGGGGGCGGGGCGGTGGAGGGGAAGTATACAGAGACAGACGGGGGCTCGTGAGCCGTTTTTGTCACACGATTTTATTTTTTCTTCTCATGAAGTTGGTTGACGGGAGAGCAAGCTGTGTAGGGGGATGTGTATCCATGTGCCCTCCACACACACACACACACACACACACACACACACACACACAATGTAAAGGAGGGAGGAAGGCGAAACAAGAGACCATAGTGAAACTCTGGGTAGGAATGTGTACCCAAAGGCCACAGTATTTAAGTACTGTGCAATTAAGAAGAGGCGCGGCTGACAGTGTAAAGTTCAGCTTACCAAGAACAAAGAAATATGTCTTAAGACGCTCTCACGAAAGCAGATGGCGTTCCAGGGGGCGTTCCAGGGGGCGTTCCAGGCACGTCTTTAGGTTCGACCGTGGCGTTCCAGGGGCGTTCCAGGGGGCGTTCCAGGCACGTCTTTAGGTTCGACCGTGGCGTTCCAGGGGCGTTCCAGGCACAGACTTGGATTCACCATGGTGTTCCAGGGGCGTTCGACCATGGCGTTCTAGGGGCGTTCCAGGCACAGACTTGGATTCGACCATGGCGTTCCAGGGGGCGTTCCAGACACAGACTTGGATTCGCCCATGGCGTTCCAGGGGGCCTTTCAGGCACAGACTTGGATTCACCATGGTGTTCCAGGGGCGTTCGACCATGGCGTTCCAGGGGGCGTTCCAGGCACATCTTTAGGTTCGACCGTGGCGTTCCAGGGGGCGATCCAGGCACAGACTTGGATTCGACCATGGCGTTCCAGGGGCGTTCCAGACACAGACTTGGATTCGCCCATGGCGTTCCAGGGGGCGTTTCAGGCACAGACTTGGATTCGACCATGGTGTTCCAGGGGCGTTCCAGACACAGACTTGGATTCGACCATGGTGTTCCAGGGGCGATCCAGGCACAGACTTGGATTCGACCATGGCGTTCCAGGGGCGTTCCAGACACAGACTTGGATTCGCCCATGGCGTTCCAGGGGCGTTTCAGGCACAGACTTGGATTCGACCATGGTGTTCCAGGGGCGTTCCAGACACAGACTTGGATTCGACCATGGTGTTCCAGGGGCGTTCCAGGCACAGACTTGGATTCGACCATGGCGTTCCAGGGGCGTTCCAGGCACAGACTTGGATTCGACCATGGTGTTCCAGGGGCGTTCCAGACACATCTTTAGATTCGACCATGGTGTTCCAGGGGCGTTCGACCATGGCGTTCGAGGGGGCGTTCCAGACACAGACTTGGATTCGACCATGGCGTTCCAGAGGCCTTCCAGGCACAGACTTGGATTCGACCATGGCGTTCGAGGGGCCTTCCAGGCACAGACTTGGATTCGACCGCGAAAGGAGAATATGGTCCAGTCATCATTACAAGAAAGGTGTTGCTTTGACTATAAAGAATAAAGAAAAACTCTAATAATATTTTTTTGTGGAATAGTTTACTAATGAATCAGGAAAAACAGGTGTAAAGCCCTCCATGTGTGTGTGTGTGTGTGTGTGTGTATGTGTGTGTGTGTGTGTGTGTATGTGTGTGTGTGTGTGTGTGTGTTTGCCAACACACATGGGGGGGGGAGAGGATTTTGGATCGCCCGAAAGCTAACAAACTCCCCGTTTTCTCTCCCCACAGATGGGTAACTGACTGTGGGGTGAAGGTGGGACAAATACAGACTTCACGGGGGAGAAAGAGGAAAAAAAGGGAAATAAAACTGATAAAAGATGGCATGGGGGGGCAGTGAGGTGTGGATGGTGAACCGGATTACAGGCCATACAGGTGTGGCAGATTTGGAAGGCCGGGCTGTGTCGACCGTCAGAGGTTCACAGCTTACATCTGAAGCACTGAAGCTCTCTCGAAAGCTTCGGTTTAGAGGTTGGTTGTCGTGACCGTCAGAGGTTCATAGCTGACATCTGAAGCACTGAAGCTCCTCTCGAACGCTTCGGTTTAGAGGTTGTTTGTCGTGACTGTGAGAGGTTCACAGCTTACATCTGAAGCACTGAAGCTCCTCTCGAACGCTTCGGTTTAGAGGTTGGTTGTCGTGACCGTCAGAGGTTCATAGCTGACATCTGAAGCACTGAAGCTCCTCTCGAACGCCTCGGGGGTTGGGGGTTGCGACACCGCGGGCAATTCATGGGACGAAATGGGATATAATGGATCCCGTCTGGATAACCTCGGGTGATGTAGTCCCAGATATGATTTTACTTTTGATTTCAACCCCGCGACGTACGACAGTTGAACCCCGCGACGTACGACAGTTGAACCCCGCGACGTACG
>NC_092228.1:8315761-8320761 GCF_036320965.1 Panulirus ornatus
CTGGGGAAGGGGATAAAGGAGGGATAGTGGCTCTGGGGAAAGGGGGGATAATGGAAGGTGTAGTGGCACTGGGGAAGGGGATAAAGGAGGGGTAGTGGCACTGGGGAAAGGGGGGATGATGGAAGGTGTAGTGGCACTGGGGAAGGGGATAAAGGAGGGGTAGTGGCACTGGGGAAAAGGGGGGATGATGGAAGGTGTAGTGGCACTGGGGAAGGGGATAAAGGAGGGGTAGTGGCACTGGGGAAAGGGGGGATGATGGGAGGTGTAGTGGCACTGGGGAAGGGGATAAAGGAGGGGTAGTGGCACTGGGGAAAGGGGGGATGATGGAAGGTGTAGTGGCACTGGGGAAGGGGATAAAGGAGGGGTAGTGGCACTGGGGAAAGGGGGGATGATGGAAGGTGTAGTGGCACTGGGGAAGGGGATAAAGGAGGGGTAGTGGCACTGGGGAAAGGGGGGATGATGGGAGGTGTAGTGGCACTGGGGAAGGGGATAAAAGAGGGGTAGTGGCACTGGGGAAAGGGGGGATGATGGGAGGTGTAGTGGCACTGGGTAAGGGGTGTGGGGTGTGCCTGGGGAAAAGGGGGGATGATGGAAGGTGTAGTGGCACTGGGGAAGGGGTGTGGGGTGTGCCTGGGGAAAAGGGGGGATGATGGAAGGTGTAGTGGCACTGGGGAAGGGGATAAAGGAGGGGTAGTGGCACTGGGGAAAGGGGGGATGATGGGAGGTGTAGTGGCACTGGGGAAGGGGATAAAGGAGGTGTAGTGGCACTGGGGAAAAGGGGGGATGATGGGAGGTGTAGTGGCACTGGGGAAGGGGTGTGGGGTGTGCCTGGGGAGCAGGTCAGTGTGAGAAGTGGTCGTTCTTAACGATGGAGGGCACGCGAGGCGACCCTCCATCCCTCCCTCCCTCCATCCCTCCATCCCTCCTTCCCTCCCTCACCTGGTCCGGCCCTCCACCCTCCCTGAGGGAGGGAACCGGAGAACGTCGAGGGGAGAGGGAGGGAGAGAGGGAGAGCAGCCGAGTGCCTACGAAGACAGGGGAGGGCTAACGCGTAGCGCTCACCGCAGGGATAACGTGTCGTGTGAGTTACGCGTTGTCCAGTGGTTTGTGTGTGTGTGTGTGTGTGTGTGTGTGACTGAATGCCGGTAGCCCACGTGCGGGTGAGCAACCTGGGCCAAAGGCGTGAGACTCGACGGCCTCTGAAGTGCCGTCGCTGGCCCTCCCGATATCCAGGCAGGAGATAGATAGATAGATAGATAGGTAGATAGATAGATAGAGAGAGAGAGAGAGAGAGAGAGAGAGAGAGAGAGAGAGAGAGAGAGAGAGAGAGAGAGGATATATGTACATTAAGATTCAGGACCCACACCCAAGTAATGGAAAATTCGCACTCAATTATTCTGTCTTGGAGTATCTCTCTCTCTGTGGCCGCCGGCCTCTCCTTTTGCTGCCACCACCACCATGGCTACCACGACTTACCACCACCATCGCTGCCACCACCATTATTACCACGACTACCACCACCGTCGCTACCACCACCATTTCCCACTATTAACCACGACTACCACCATCGCTACCACCTACCATTTCCCACTATTAACCACGACTGCCACCATCGCTACCACCACCATTTCCCACTATTAACCACGACTACCACCATCGCTACCACCACCATTTCATACTACCAACCACGACTACCACCATCGCTACCACCTACCATTTCCCACTGTTAACCACGACTACCACCATCGCTACCACCACCATTTCCCACTATTAACCACGACTACCACCATCGCTACCACCACCATTTCCCACTGTTAACCACGACTACCACCATCGCTACCACCACCATTTCCCACTATTAACCACGACTACCACCATCGCTACCACTACCATTTCCCACTATTAACCACGACTACCACCATCGCTACCACCACCATTTCCCACGACTGCCAGCATCGCTACCACCACCATTTCTCTCTGTTAACCACGACTACCACCATCGCTGACACCGACAGACAGACAGACAGACAGACAGACAGCCCCCGACAATCACAGACGACATAGAGAAAAGAGCATTAGGTCTGTGTGACAACGGTGGAATGCAAGGTGAACACAGCAGTCTTTACAGAGAGAGAGAGAGAGAGAGAGAGAGAGAGAGAGAGAGAGAGAGAGAGTCGGGGTGTGTGGGGGGTGAGGGTGAGGGCAGGCGGGTTAGGGGGGAAAACAGACAGAGGAAACAGACAGAGAGACAGATCCCAGGAGACAGGTACCACTAGATCTTGCTCCCATGTCCGTGATTTGCATATCCCACAGTGCTGGGGGGGTAATGTGAGAGGCTGAGGGGAAGGGAGTAGGTGGCAGGCCCTCTGTATGAGGCACCACGGCTGCCACTGCTGGTCACACCAGGTGACCTGTAACCCCAGGTGACCTGTGACCCTAGGTGAACCCTTAGGTGACCTGCACCCCAGGTGACCTGCATGTACACCATACCTCCACCCTCCTCCCCACCCTTCCACAGGTTAACCAGGTCACGTGCCACACTCTCACAGATGCACATATCCCTCTGTGTGTGTGTGTGTGTGTGTGTGTGTGTGTGTGTGTGTATTACATAGAGACATGTACTCTCGTATACAATGATCTGACCTCTGTGTTTCTCAGAGAGAGAGAGAGAGAGAGAGAGAGAGAGAGAGAGAGAGAGAGGGGCTTGGAAAGCAATATTCGTAGACAGAGCGGGAGAGGGTACAAACAGCTCCCTTAGATTCATCGCCGTCTGCTTGACCAGTGTGGTCTGTGAAGTAACCGATAAGATAATCGGGAACCTGATGGTTGATTGATTACCTTTTTGAAAGGAGGAATTACCTTAACGAGAGATGAACATAGATTTAAGGATGGGAGGTGGTCATCCTGCCTAACAAAACCTCTTGGACTTCTGTAAGAGAGTAGTGAGCTTCACTTTAGACAAAGGAGTAAATTGGTTGCATTACAGGTATCGGGATGTAGCAGAAAGCATTTGACACTGTCACTACTACCCCCGCAGCCTTCCCCCAGCGTAGTAAGTAAGTCAAAAGGCGAGGTGGAGGCTCCCTCAGTAGGTAGATCATAATTACCTACTCTCGAATAAGGACAAGAGACGGAAGTCAAGAGTTTAACCAATCAGGTCTCAGTATGTAATGGATGGTTGCGTTAATCGTTCTTAGTGTTGCTTAACGTACATACTTAGGTCTATGGTGACCAGTGTATACGCGCGCATTGATACGTGGTTGGTGTCACGATTCATGGACTGCAGGGAAGATGTAGTACAGGACCGTGATTGTAACTGTATTTTCGTGACAGCTGCAGCCCCATCGCTTCGGTAACTTATGTATTTCTTGGTGCATCATTCCCACTTATGTTACCATATTTAATTTCATGTTTTTGTGAAGTCTTCTTCATATATATGTGATCAAATCAAATCAAAATAATAAAAAATCAAGATTCTTTATTGGTCATGTAAAATTTTGAATATACAACATACAACATACAAATCACATTAACTGAATATCCGAACCTTAAGCAACCAGGAGTAACCAATTAGATTAATTTACCCATTATTGATTACTGTTATGCTCTCACTGATAACTGATTTCTGATACTTCTGAACCTTCATTAATCGTTATTTTCTTCCTTAGGGGAGCATTTGGTGTATATGTTATTCATTGGATGATTTTGGGGTCACTCTGAATTAATTTATGTCTTTGTATCATACATTTATTTATTTGTATATCTCTGATAGTGTACTGGTGATATTGCCGACCCCTGATTTGATACAGTTCTTAATCACCTTCGTCAATTGATGTTTGGAATCTGAATTACAGGTTACATACCAGTATATATATATATATATATATATATATATATATATATATATATATATATATATATATATATATATATATATATATATATGTGTGTGTGTGTGTGTGTGTACACCATTGTTATTTCTTCTTTCCTGTAGTACTGTACATTCTGTAGGGATCTTAGCTACAAATACATTTACCTAATGTTTTTTTTTTCCATTTAACTGTGTTTCAGTATTTGTTGTATTCTTCTGTATTTACTTCAAGTCACAGATTCCTTAGTTCTCACCTTATGAGATAGAGAATCCTCATTCACACAAGGTCATTTGCCTGAATGACTCAGTTTTCTTCATCATTTATCTCAGAACTGTATCACACCTGTGTATATCTGTTGACCCCCAGGAAGTATAGTGTTACTAATACTATTAATGTAGGACGGGTTGTGGTTCTGTCCAGCCAGGAGCGGGCTGTCTGCCAGCGCGCGCAGTGTCGAGATTGACCGGTCCATGCACACCGCAGGGAATGGCTTGATCGTACCAGCGATGAGTGGTTTAAAGTCTCTCAGTTATTAATCTAGTTGCCCGTAAAAAGTGTGTGAGTTTGCCCGTCCGTGTGTATTGAAAATGCCGGCCCACCTGCCGGACGGAGCCACCACATTATTCAGCAGACGGTATAAGACCGGTGAACTTTGATGTCAACCCGTTAATAATTAGCACCTCCCCGGAAACCTAACATGACAGCAATGACTAGCTCCTGAGATATTGATGTCATGTCGATAGGAAACGTCTCTGCCCCAGGGCAAGTAGTGGGTTCTCCTGGCGATCTCTCTGTCTGTCTGTCTCTATCTCTTTCTATCTCCCTCTCTCTCTCTCTCTCTCTTTCTTTCTCTGGCAGTCTCAATATGTCTCTCTTTTCTTTCTCTCTTTGCCCGGCAGGCTCGGGGTTGATCATCCAGGAGACGGTGATCCCCGTGTACAAGATCCGCGGGGAGGACGCCGAGCTCAACTGCGACTACGACCTGGAGGGGGAGCCCCTCTACTCCGTCAAGTGGTACAAGGACGACGAGGAGTTCTACCGCTACATGCCCGTCTCCACGCCCGCCCACGCCTCCACGCCCGCCCAGTCCATCTTCGCCAGGCCCGGAGTCACCGTCGACGTAAGTAC
>NC_092228.1:8325761-8338261 GCF_036320965.1 Panulirus ornatus
TCTTTTTTTTTTCTTTCTTCCTGTCATCCTGATGTGGGATTGTGGCGACAGGTTAGGGATGTTGTCGACTCCCGAGGCCTCCTTCTCCCACTTTATTCTCCCTAGCCAAAGAAAAATTGGGTTTGCATGATGTGTTAAATTACGGAACATCCAAGTTCCTCTGTGATGGTATCAATGGAGAGATAGATAAAGTCTACTTAACCTTATCATCTGCATGTATTATTTTTATTTTTTTTGCTATAGTCTCTAAACACTTCCATCCCCACATCACCGGGAGTTTAATACGTAGTGCTAATTACCTGTATTAATTATGGGGGATCATCAGACACACACCCTTTTAATTAGTCCACCGATGACACGCGAAAGCTGGACGACCAGGTCCGAACGTCTGATGGGAGGAGGAGGTCAGTCAGCATGTGTTCACTTCCTCCCACCCGCGTTGATCACAGCAGATGATACTATTCACTGGAGGCGGGAGGTGGAGTGGACGTTATCATGGCGTGGTCCTTAGCGTACGGGGCCAGGCCGCTATTACGCACCACTTGAGCGGAGGAGCAGCCCTGGGCTGTGCAGGGGCCAGGCAGAAGTTCCCCTCCCCCCCGTCATTAAAAGAGTTGATCAGGGAGCGGCAAAGGGGCAACCTCCCCAGCTGAGGTCCAATTCCGATTTAAGTGATATTGATTCATCGCCCCTACATGGTCTCTCGGGAGAAGAAAATGGCATTATTATTATTATTATTATTATTATTATTATTATTATTATTATTATTATTATTATTGTTGTTATCATTATTATTATTATTATTATTATTATTATTATTATTATTATTATTATTATTATTATTGTTAATTTTATTATTATTATTGTTATTATTATTATTATTATTATTATTATATTATTATTTATTATTATTATTATTATTATTATTATTATTATTATTATTATTATTATTATTATTAATTTTATTATTATTATTATTATTATTATTATTATTATTATTATTATTATTATTATTATTATTAATCTTATTATTATTATTATTATTATTATTATTATTATTATTATTATTATTAATTTTATTATTATTATTATTATTATTATTATTATTATTATTATTATTATTATTATTATCATTATTATTAATTTTGTTATTATTATCATTATTATTATTATTATTATTATTATTATTATTATTATTATTATTATTATCGTTATTATCATTATTATTATTGTTATTTTTCGTTATCTAGTCTTTGCAGTTAGTCATCCATAAACTTATTTTTTCTATCATATTTTTGCATTGTTTTTCCAGACCACACTCCTCACTGAGACTCCAAGTCTGGCATAGTTTTCGCTATGTTTTTCTTTATTGACTGGCAACACTTGCTTTCTTCCACTCCCTCCCGCTACATTTTGCTCCCCTCCCCCTTCCCTAGTCACGTTTTGTTTAGTATATATATAAAGGTCTGTTAAGGTGGTCTGCACACACGTATTTCTTTTTTTTTAGTACGAATGGAGAGGGTGACCTGTAGTGTGTGTGGTGGTCGGTTACCTGGTTGACCTGTAGTGTGTGTGTTGGTCGCTTACCTGGTTGACCTGTAGTGTGTGTGGTGGTCGCTTATCTGGTTGACCTGTAGTGTGTGTGGTGGTCGCTTACCTGGTTGACCTGTGGTGTGTGGTGGTCGCTTACCTGGTTGACCTGTAGTGTGTGTGTTGGTCGCTTACCTGGTTGACCTGTGGTGTGTGGTGACCCACCTGGTTGACCTGTAGTGTGTGTGGTGGTCGCTTACCTGGTTGACCTGAAGTATGTGTGGTGGTCGCTCACCTGGTTGACCTGTGGTGTGTGTGGTGGTCCACCTGGTTGACCTGTGGTGTGTGGTGGTCCACCTGGTTGACCTGTGGTGTGTGTGGTGGTCGGTTACCTGGTTGACCTGTAGTGTGTGTGGTGACCCACCTGGTTGACCTGTAGTGTGTGTGGTGGTCGGTTACCTGGTTGACCTGTAGTGTGTGGTGACCCACCTGGTTGACCTGAAGTATGTGTGGTGGTCGCTCACCTGGTTGACCTGTGGTGTGTGTGGTGGTCCACCTGGTTGACCTGTGGTGTGTGTGGTGGTCGGTTACCTGGTTGACCTGTAGTGTGTGTGGTGACCCACCTGGTTGACCTGTAGTGTGTGTGGTGGTCGCTTACCTGGTTGACCTGTGGTGTGTGGTGACCCACCAGGCTGACCTGTGGTGTGTGTGGTGGTCGCTTACCTAGTTGACCTGTGGTGTGTGGTGACCCACCTGGCTGACCTGTGGTGTGTGTGGTGGTCGCTTACCTGGTTGACCTGTAGTGTGTGGTGACCCACCTGGTTGACCTGTGGTGTGTGTGGTGGTCGGTTACCTGGTTGACCTGTAGTGTGTGTGGTGACCCACCTGGTTGACCTGTGGTGTGTGTGGTGGTCCACCTGGTTGACCTGTGGTGTGTGGTGGTCCACCTGGTTGACCTGTGGTGTGTGTGGTGGTCGGTTACCTGGTTGACCTGTAGTGTGTGGTGACCCACCTGGTTGACCTGTGGTGTGTGTGGTGGTAACGGTAGTGTGTGTGTTGGTCGCTTACCTGGTTGACCTGTAGTGTGTGTGGTGACCCACCTGGCTGACCCACCTGTGGTTCAGCAAGCCCACACTGCTGGTGTCCGGCCCACAGCTAAGGCTTTGTGGACCCACAGCGTGCAGTCGGGCCTCACAGGAGCCGTGATGGAAAGGAGGGAGATGAGGAGGGAAGGGGAAAAAGAGGTGGAAGAGGAGAAGGAGGGAAGAGAGATGTGAGGGAGGAGTGGGGAGTGGGGGGGGGGTACACCATGGGGAGGAGGAACACGTGTTCGTCACATGTTCACTTGTTGTTCTTGTTGTTGTTGTTCTTGTTGTTTTTGTTGTTGTTGGCGTCGTTACTGTGGTTACGGTAGTCTTAGGGAGGTGGGGGGGGGCGTTACTATCAGCAGCTGGTAACGGTAGCAGGGTGTTACCCGCTTGCGGCTGGTAACGGTAGCAGGGTGTTACCCGCTTGCGGCTGGTAATAGTAGCAGTGTGTTACCCGCTTGCGGCTGGTAACAGTAGCAGGGTGTTACCCGCTTGCGGCTGGTAACAGTAGCAGGGTGTTACCCGCTTGCGGCTGGTAACGGTAGCAGGGTGTTACCCGCTTGCGTCTGGTAACGGTAGCAGAGTGTTACCCGCTTACGGCTGGTAACGGTAGCAGGGTGTTACCCGCTTACGGCTGGTAACGGTAGCAGGGTGTTTACCCGCTTGCGGCTGGTAACGGTAGCAGGGTGTTTACCCGCTTGCGGCTGGTAACGGTTCGTGGCGACGTTCCCGCTTGCGGCTGGTAACGGTAGCAGGGTGTTACCCGCTTGCGGCTGGTAACGGTAGCAGGGTGTTACCCGCTTGCGGCTGGTAACGGTAGCAGGGTGTTACCCGCTTGCGGCTGGTAACGGTAGCAGGGTGTTACCCGCTTGCGGCTGGTGACGGTTCGTGGCGACGTTCCCGCTTGCGGCTGGTGGCAGAGAGACGTAACCTTCTGTAAAGGTCTTACTGTCTGAGTTAATCAGTTTCTAAAACAATCGTGATAAATACCAGAGAGAGAGAGAGAGAGAGAGAGAGAGAGAGAGAGAGAGAGAGAGAGAGAGAGAGAGAGAGAGAGAGAGAGAGAGAGAGAGAGAGAGAGAGAGAGAGAGAGAGAGAGAGAGAGAGATGGGGGGACTATAGAACTCAATTTACTCCCCCCCTTCCCCCCCACTCCCCTTTCCCATAAACTTTTTCTCAACTAAACCATTACTCAGGGATTAAACCTGCTTGTGGATGGTTTAGCGCCAGGTTTAAGTGGGGTGGGTCAAGCGGCTTCTTATAATCATAAACATTTAATGATCCCACTTGCTGAGCGGGGCGGGGTGGGGCGGGGCCGGGGCCGGGCCCCGAGGATTGGGGGCAGGCGCCACTGCCTCCCCGGCGTCGTGTCCAGACGACCATACGCACGAATTTACGACGAGAGAGAGAGAGAGAGAGAGAGAGAGAGAGAGAGAGAGAGAGAGAGAGAGAGAGAGAGAGAGAGAGACGCTCCCCCTCACCTCACCCGTCTCATGACACGTAGACGAAGAGACGGGACAGACATAGAGAGACAGAGAGACAGAGACAGATATGCTCTCCCCCCACCACAATCCTCTCCCTCCTCCTGCCCCGTCTCATTAACACGTATGAAGGCTACACTGTGTCCTACACTTACCCTGGCGAGGAGGGGCGATCACACACATACACACACACCTACACCTACACCTCGCCCCATCCCCGCCACCTTTACCGTGGCGTTTCATTACCCGGGGCTATCGAGCGGGAGGAATAATAGGCAAACTTGTAACTCAAACCGCCGCGCCCGTTGACCCACCGACCGTTGCAAGCCCGGGCGCCCGGCCTCGCTCTCCCATCACAGTAGCCGCGCGCTCCCAGCCCGGCCAATCAGCTCCGCGGACCACCATAATAACAAGTGACGTACGGCATTGCGCGTGATTATACCGCCTAAAAAAATTTCTCCATCCCACACGTCGTAAAAGCTGGAATTGGAGGCTTTTGACCACCCGAACCCCACTCCAACCCCACTCCACTCCACACCCCTCCAATACGTCCTCACAAAATTGAGGCTCTTCTAGATTATGGTCTAGCTAACTAGTGCTCTAGATCAGGGGTTCTCATCCCCCTTCTCCCTCAGGAATGGTAAAGCCGCTTTGAGACGTATCCCAGGCTGTCGAAAACAAAAATGTATGGTAAGATGACGGAATGGGCAACACAGTCTCTCTCTCTCTCTCTCTCTCTCTCTCTCTCTCTCTCTCTCTCTCTCTCTCTCTCTCTCTCTCTCTCTCTCTCTCACAACTCCTTGATTACCCGACTTTTGGAGGGCAGGGACTCTGGCAATCGCGTTCGCTGGCTGGTGTGTGTGTGTGTGATGCATTTGATCTCTCGTTCTAACGTTCGTTTCAGATGGTGAGGGACCAAGTCAAGTGTACATTTGGGAAGTGGTAGATACGCCCGAGTTGTGTTTTGCTCTGTGTGTGATGCGCTCACGAAGCGCTCCGCCGCGCTCAGTAAGCGCAAGGCAAGGCTCTGTAAGCGCTACGCCTCCTCGCTCAGTAAGCGCTACGCCTCGCTTAGTAAGCGCAAGGCAACGCTCAGTAAGCGCTACGCCTCGCTCAGTAAGCGCTAGGCCTCGCTCAGTAAGCGCTACGCCTCCTCGCTCCGTAAGCGCTAGGCCTCGCTCAGTAAGCGCTACGCCTCGCTCAGTAAGCGCTACGCCTCGCTCAGTAAGCGCTACGCCTCGCTCAGTAAGCGCTACGCCTCGCTCAGTAAGCGCAACGCCTCGCTCAGTAAGCGCTACGCCTCGCTCAGGAAGCGCTAGGTTACCATCGCTGTCTAGCTTTTATGATAAATACTTTTATCAATTTATCATCCTCAAGGTGTTTTAATCTTATTAGGGGTCGTAAATAACCTTGGATGAATTGAGAGTGAGTTGTTATAGAAGCAATGTCCTGGACCATGAAGGTTCAAGGCTGAGCTGGTCCTGGACCATGAAGGTTCAAGGCTGGGCTGGTCCTGGACCATGAAGGTTCAAGGCTGAGCTGGTCCTGGACCATGAAGGTTCAAGGCTGAGCTGGTCCTGGACCATGAAGGTTCAAGGTTGGGCTGGTCCTGGACCATGAAGGTTCAAGGCTGAGCTGGTCCTGGACCATGAAGGTTCAAGGCTGAGCTGGTCCTGGACCACGAAGGTTCAAGGCTGAGCTGGTCCTGGACCACGAAGGTTCAAGGCTGGTCTGGTCCTGGACCATGAAGGTTCAAGGCTGAGCTGGTCCTGGACCATGAAGGTTCAAGGCTGGGCTGGTCCTGGACCATGAAGGTTCAAGGCTGAGCTGGTCCTGGACCATGAAGGTTCAAGGCTGGGCTGGTCCTGGACCATGAAGGTTCAAGGCTGAGCTGGTCCTGGACCATGAAGGTTCAAGGCTGAGCTGGGCCTGGACCACGAAGGTTCAAGGCTGAGCTGGTCCTGGACCATGAAGGTTCAAGGCTGAGCTGGTCCTGGACCACGAAGGTTCAAGTTAAGGAGGTGGAGGGGGAGGCAGAGCGAGGAGGAGGGGATCCGGACGCCGGGGTATAATTGGTTGGTGTAGTATGGCGGTGTTGAGCTAATATACTCTTATTATACGCCGAGTTAACACTGGAAGGTGTATATACCGGCGGGGGTTAGCTAGCGCTCTCTCTCTCTCTCTCTCTCTCTCTCTCTCTCTCTCTCTCTCTCTCTCTCTCTCTCTCTCTCTCTCTCTCTCTCTCTCCCTCCCTCCCTCCCTCCCTCCCTCCCTCTCTCTCTCTCTCTCTCTCTCTCTCTCTCTCTCTCTCTCTCTCTCTCTCACACACACACACACACACACACACACACACACACACACACACACAGAGCGAGGTAGTGAAACAGGAAGAGTCAGCGCCGCAGACTTTACCGTGGCCTGGCCCGGCCCGGCCCGGCCCGCTGGGTTCTGTACACAACTGCCTGGCTCTGCGCGCTGCGCTGCACCCCGGAGTTTATTTTCGTTTCCTGTGCAAATGGCGGGAGGTGCAGGCGCCCGCCGTGTGTGTGTGTGTGTGTGTGTGTGTGTGTGTGTGTGTGTGTGTGTGTGTGAGTGTGTGTGTATTTAGCGATACAGATTATATTGAAGAATATCGCAGTAACGACGCGCTCGTAGATAGTAATGGCAGCCGGGTGTCGTTAGGTCGTAAGGAAATGTTTGGCGTTGTTCTGTTACGACTTTGACGCTCCCTCCCCCCCATTCTCCCCGCCCTTCCCCTCCTCCCCGTCCTTCCCCAACGGTAGACAATGAGGGGAGGGAGTGGAGGGAGGGAGGGAGAGGAGGGAACAGGAGCCTCCTCCTCCTCCTCCTCCTCCTCCTCCTCCTCCTCCTCCTCCTCCTCCTCCTCCTCCTCCTGGGCGCCGTCGTCCTCCAGGTGATGATGTGTTTGGGGAAGATGTGGGAGGGAGAAGGATGGGGAGGAGGTGGTGGACGTTTACTTCATCATCTCTCGGCCTCATTTGTTTCATGTCACCTGCCAGGCCCTGCGTGGGCGTGGCCTGCCCTCCCTCCCTCCCTCCCTCGCGGGCCAGACCCCGTGTGCCTGTTGCCCTCCCTCCCTCACTGGTCAGACCCTGTGTTTCTCTCTCTCTCTCTCTCTCTCTCTCTCTCTCTCTCTCTCTCTCTCTCTCTCTCTCTCTCTCTCTCCCTCTCCCTCTCTCTCCCCGACCCCTTTCTCCTCTCCCCCCCCTTACCCTTTCCTGTCCCCTTCTTTCCCATCCTTCGCACCGTTCACCCTTCTCCTCCCCTCTGACATACTTATCCACCCTTCTACTCAGGACTAAACAAACACACACACACACACACACACACACACACACACACACGCACACACGTACGCACGCACCCGTCATGTCTGGCCGGTAAGGTGAGACAACCAGTTAAGCCACAGCTCTGGCAACAGCCCCCGCCCCCCTTCCACTCAGCCTCCAGACTGGGTAATTAAGTTATGTAATCACTATTTATTACCGTGGCTGTTATTAGGTAGTTAGCCGCTCAAAACACGCCCCCTCCTTTCCCTCTCCCCCCCCCCCCCAGCCTGTGTGGGGTGTGGTGTGGGGGGGCGGTGGTGTGGGGTTGTCATATCTCGAAAGGGGTTTTGGGGCAGGCGGATTTTAAGAACGGTGGGGCTCTAGGACTTACTGGGGGGGGGGGGGGGTTTAGAAGACCTTTTGTTGGCAGCAGCGGTGCACCAGGGTTGTGTTGGCAGCGGTGGTGGTCCAGGCCTGTGTTGGCAGTGGTGGACCAGGGCTGTGTTGGCAGTGGTGGACCGGGGCTGTGTTGGCAGTGGTGGTGGTCCAGGGTTGTGTTGGTAGCGATGGTGGTCCAGGCCCTGTGTTGGCAGTGGTGGTGGTCCAGGCCTATGTTGGTAGCGGTGGTGGTCCAGGCCCTGTGTTGGCAGCGGTGGTGGTCCAGGCCTGTGTTGGCAGTGGTGGACCAGGGTTGTGTTGGCAGTGGTGGACCGGGCCCTGTGTTGGCAGTGGTGGTGGTCCAGGCCTATGTTGGCAGCGGTGGTGGTCCAGGCCTATGTTGGCAGCGGTGGTGGTCCAGGCCCTGTGTTGACAGTGGTGGTGGTCCAGGCCCTGTGTTGGCAGTGGTGGTCCAGGCCTGTGTTGGCAGTGGTGGTGGACCAGGCCCTGTGTTGGCAGTGGTGGTGGACCAGGCCCTATGTTGGCAGCGGTGGTGGTCCAGGCCCTGTGTTGGCAGTGGTGGTGGTCCAGCCCTGTGTTGGCAGTGGTGGTGGTCCAGGCCCTATGTTGGCAGCGAAGGAATATGATAAATAAGGCAGGGCGGTACATAGAGACGGGGAGAGGTGTGTGTGTGTGGTGGGAGGGAAGGGTGGAGGTGGAGGGGAGGTGTGTGTGTGTGTGTGTGGGAAGGGTGGAGGGTGTGTGGAACAGACATAATTGATGGTTGTTTTCTTGGGTGTGTAAGGACGGGCGGTGGGCGAGGCCTTGATAGACCTGACCCCCAACGACCGCCCTCAGGGGACCACACGTGACCCGATGACCCCTGACCTCCCCTCACCCACTAGGCATCCCTCCCTCCCTCCCTTAGACCGAGGGAGGGCGGATGGGGGGGGGGGTGTTGTTTGGTATTATTACCTGACCTGATCCGAACCTCCCACCCAGGGGTCGTTTTCTGAGCGGGTCAGACCTGACGTGACCCGATCCCTGAGACCTGGCGGGTCCGGTTGGATGGGGTCCGGGGGGGAGAAGTCAAGGGGAAAGTGGTTGTGGGATAGAGGGGAGAGAGGGGAAGGGGAAGTGTGTAGGATCATTCAGAAGGGAGATTTGGGAGGAAGGGAGGGTTCAGGGCCATAAACCATTACCTTACTGTCTTACCTTGACGGGCGTGGCTGACGCCAGGCCCCGCAGGTGTGTGTGTGCGTGTGTGTGTGTGTGTGTGTGTGTGTGTGTGTGTGTGTGACGGCTGGGGGGGTCCAGGAGAAATCGACTGCCTTACGTCGGTAAAGAAGATGGTAAGACCAACTTTGGTGAATGAGGGGCAATAAATACATTTGTCTCCCCTACCTCCCTTTCCTCTCTCTCTCTCTCTCTCTCTCTCTCTCTCTCCCGGCGTGGCGTAGTGTGAAGACCCCCTCTCTCTCTCTCTCTCTCTCTCTCTCTCTCTCCCGGCGTGGCGTAGTGTGAAGACCCCCCTTCTCTCTCTCTCTCTCTCTCTCTCTCTCTCTCTCTCTCTCTCTCTCTCTCTCTCTCTCTCTCTCTCTCTCTCCCGGCGTGGCGTAGCGTGAAGACCCTCCCTCCCTCCCTGCCTGTCTTTCCCCCCGGCCCAATATCAGCTATTCCGGGCAAGTTCCTCACCAATATGATTTATGGCTTACTTGAAATTGTATCAGAACTATCTGCGTATCCGGGACCTGTCACTCTCCTCCCCCCGCCTCTCTCACCCTCTCCCTCCCTCCCTCGCTTCCTCCTTCCCTCCCTCCCTCGCTCCCTCCCTCCCTCCCTTTATCTCATAACTGTTTCCCTCCTTCACCCGGTGAGTGAGGGAAGTCTTCCTCAGGATTCCGTTTCATGATTTTGAGGCGCCGTCGAAGGCTTTGGGGAGGGTGTGGGACAGATGAGCAGGCGCTGGGGAGGGTATGAGACGGTTGAGCAGGCGCTGGGTAGTGTATGAGACAGTTGAGCAGGCTCTGGGGAGGGTATGAAACGGTTGAGCAGACGCTAGGGAGGGTATGAGACAGTTGAGCAGGCTCTGGGGAGGGCATGAGACGGTTGAGCAGGCGCTGGGGAGGGTATGAGACAGTTGAGCAGGCGCTGGGGAGGGCATGAGACGGTTGAGCAGGCGCTGGGTAGTGTATGAGACAGGTTGAGCAGTCGCTGGGGAGGGCATGAGACGGTTGAGCAGGCGCTGGGTAGTGTATGAGACAGTTGAGCAGGCGCTGGGGAGGGCATGAGACGGTTGAGCAGGCGCTGGGGAGGGTATGAGACAGTTGAGCAGGCGCTGGGGAGGGTATGAGACGGTTGAGCAGGCGCTGGGGAGGGCATGAGACGGTTGAGCAGGCGCTGGGGAGGGCATGAGACGGTTGAGCAGGCGCTGGGGAGGGCATGAGACGGTTGAGCTGGCGCTGGGGAGGGCATGAGACGGTTGAGCAGGCGCTGGGGAGGGCATGAGACGGTTGAGCAGGCGCTGGGGAGGGCATGAGACGGTTGAGCAGGCGCTGGGGAGGGTATGAGACGGTTGAGCAGGCGCTGGGGAGGGCATGAGACGGTTGAGCAGGCGCTGGGGAGGGCATGAGACGGTTGAGCAGGCGCTGGGGAGGGCATGAGACGGTTGAGCAGGCGCTGGGGAGGGCATGAGACGGATGAGCAGGCGCTGGGGAAGGCATGAGACGGTTGAGCAGGCGCTGGGGAGGGTATGAGACGGTTGAGCAGGCGCTTGGGAGGGCATGAGACGGTTGAGCAGACACTGGGGAGGGCATGAGACAGTTGAGCAGGCGCTGGGGAGGGCATGAGACGGTTGAGCAGGCGCTGGGGAGGGCATGAGACGGTTGAGCTGGCGCTGGGGAGGGCATGAGACGGTTGAGCTGGCGCTGGGGAGGGCATGAGACTGTTGAGCTGACGCTAGGGAGGGCATGAGACGGTTGAGCTGGCGCTGGGGAGGGCATGAGACTGTTGAGCTGGCGCTAGGGAGGGCATGAGACGGTTGAGCTGGCGCTGGGGAGGGTATGAGACGGTAGAGCTGGCGCTGGGGAGGGTATGAGACAGTTGAGCAGGCGCTGGGGAGGGCATGAGACGTTTGAGCAGGCGCTGGGGAGGGCATGAGACGGTTGAGCAGACGCTGGGGAGGGCATGAGACGTTTGAGCAGGCGCTTGGGAGGGCATGAGACGGTTGAGCTGGCGCTGGGGAGGGCATGAGACGGTTGAGCAGGTGTGGAACGCAAGCGGTTGATGGGCTGGTCATCACCCATGGCTGGGGAGGGAGGAGGAGGAGGAGGCTTGGGTCGTGTGTCTCACTAGTGATGACAGCTTTAAGGGCGACGCGCGTACGGCGGGGACTTTAGTCAGTCGTTGGAGAAAAGAAAAGTGCGAATTAAGCCTCTGCGTCGAATGACTTTCATTAGGCAAATTAGGTGTGTCTACTATATCTATATATATATATATATATATATATATATATATATGTTGGAAAGGATCACAATTTTGCGCGTGATCAAGATATTCCTATGAGTCCACGGGGAAAATGAAACACGAAAAGTTCCCAAGTGCACTTTCGTGTAATAATCACATCATCAGGGGAGATACAAGAGAGAAATATAACAGTCAGTTGATATGCATCGAGGAGACGAAGCTAGGACGCCATTTGGTAAACATGTGATTGTCCAGAACATGTGGAAAGGGAGCTGTGGTTTCGGGCATTATTGCGTGGCAGCTAGAGACTGAGTGTGAACGAATGGGGCCTTTGTTGTCTTTTCCTAGTGCTACCTCGCACACATGAGGGGGGAGGGGGATGGTATTCCATGTGTGGCGAGGTGGCGATGGGAGTGAATGGGGGCAGACAGTGTGAATTGTGTGCATGGGTATATATGTATGTGTCTGTGTATGTATATATATGTGTACATTGAGATGTATAGGTATGTATATTTGCGTGTGTGGACGTGTGTGTGTGTATACCTTGTGTATGGGGGTGGGTTGGGCCATTTCTTTCGTCTGTTTCCTTGCGCTACCTCGCAAACGCGGGAGACAGCGACAAAGCAAAATAAATAAATATTAATAGATATATATATATATATCTATATACTGACACTACAGACATATTGCACAGGGACGAGAGATGCTAGAGAGCATGGAGGCAAGCTAAGGAATGAGGGGGGGGGGGTCTCGGCCCTGTTGCTATGTTGATAGAGTTGCGTATCACATCCCAACACAATATCTTTCCTACCTTACCGTTCACTCGGAGGGGAGGGGGTTGTTTTGGAATGAAGGATTCATTATATTTTCAGTCACCCCTGGAAAGAGAATCATGATCGGAATGGGATGAGGTTACGGAAGGAGGTTGTGTGTGTGTGTGTGTGTGTGTGTCTTCATCAGACTCGTGTTGGTGCCCAGCCAAGCCTGGTGTATGGGGACTGCGTGTGTGGGTCATGGGCTACACTGATGTCTCGAGGTAATGTATGACGTCACGTAGGTCAGTATCTGTTGATGTGACCAGAGCTGTTCACACTGACGCGTGAGTGATGTGACCAGAGCTGCTCACACTGGCACGTGAGTGATGTGACTAGCTGCTCACACTGACACGTGAGTGATGTGACCAGCTGCTCACACCGACACGTGAGTGATGTGACCAGCTGCTCACACTAACACGTAAGTGATGTGACCAGCTGCTCACACCGACACGT
>NC_092228.1:8343261-8348261 GCF_036320965.1 Panulirus ornatus
GAGAGAGAGAGAGAGAGAGAGAGAGAGAGAGAGAGAGAGAGTTGTAAGCTTAGCATCAGAGGGCTAAGCGTGGAGGAGGAGAAAGCCTCAGCTTGAGAGAGAGAGATAGAGAGAGAGAGATAGAGAGAGAGAGAGAGATAGATAGATAGATAGATAGATAGATAGAGAGAGAGAGAGAGAGAGAGAGAGAGAGAGAGAGAGAGAGAGAGAGTTGTAAGCTTAGCATCAGAGGGCTAAGCGTGGAGGAGGAGAAAGCCTCAGCTTGAGAGAGAGAGAGAGAGAGAGAGAGAGAGAGAGAGAGAGAGAGAGAGAGAGAGAGAGAGCAGGCCAACCGTCGTCAACGGGTCTCGAAGATGAGGCTCTAAATGAGGCTCTAAGAGTCTAAGAAAGCGGGGGAGAAGGGGAGAGGGGGAGGGTTTGGGGAGAGGGGAGGGCCTGGGGAGAGGGGGAGGGCCGTCCTAAGAAGGCCTCTGAGGAGGAGACTAATGATAAGTGAGAGGGTGTGAGAGCGACCGGTGAGGCTCTGGAAACATTCCCCCCTCCCCTCTCCCCTTCCCGCCCGCGGGTGTGGGCGTGGTAGGTGGGCAGGCAGGAGGGAGTGAGGGGATGGGGTGTATGTGGTGAGTGAGGGGTTGGAGGGAGGGGAATGGGATGGGGTCGGGTCAGTAGCCATAAAGTCATTAGGACGGTGGGTCACAGGCCAGGTCAGGCCCGTGACCCGGTACTTAGCGCCCGCGAGAAAGCTTAGCATGGAGCGGGAAGACCAGTTTGGTGGAGGGAGAGAGAGAGAGAGAGAGAGAGAGAGAGAGAGAGTTGTAAGTTTAGCATCAGAGGGCTAAGCGTGGAGGAGGAGAAGGCCCCAGCTTGAGAGAGAGAGAGAGAGAGAGAGAGAGAGAGAGAGAGAGAGAGAGAGTTGTAAGTTTAGCATCAGAGGGCTAAGCGTGGAGGAGGAGAAGGCCTCAGCTTGAGAGAGAGAGAGAGAGAGAGAGAGAGAGAGAGAGAGAGAGAGAGAGAGAGAGAGAGACTCGTATTTGCAAAACTTAAGTTTTTCAGTGTTGCGATCTTAGACCCTTTCACTCATGGCTTGATTGGCTAACATTCCACGGTGGTGTAGACCAGGGGGCTACTGCCGGATGTGGTGCGGGGCGGGGCTAGGGGGTGAGGGGACGCGGGGCTTGGGGTGGAGGGGCGGGGCGCTCGGGTGGGGGGGTTGGAGGGGGTGTAGCTGGGGCTGGATGATATTAAAACCACGAGTGTGTGTCGGCAGTCCCCGAGGGTCTGACCCTGATATCGGGAAGGGGCTGGAGGCACTTCTGTGGCCTCTACAGGTGGCGTGCCAACACTGTAGCCTCTACAGGAGACCTGCCAACACTGTAGCCTCTACAGGAGATCTGCCAACGCTGTGGCCTCTACAGGAGACCTGCCAACACTGTGGCCTCTACAGGAGACCTGCCAACGCTGTGGCCAAGTTATGTCTCCTACAGACGTACTGAGGAACTGACTCGTGCAGGAGAGGACCTGTGGTGCAGGTGTTGAGGCACTGGACGCTGCAGGTGTGTTGGCTGGTACCTGGTGGCCCCGCCCCAGGGGCTCAGAAATGACAGATACACGGCGGTTAGACAGATGTAAGGACGGGGGACAGGCGTAGGGAGGGTGGAAGGCGTGAGGAGGCGGGATGATTGTAGGGGTGATGACAGGTGTGGGGAGGGTGGAAGATGAGGAGACGGGATGATTGTAGGGGTGATGACAGGTGTGGGGAGGGTGGAAGATGTGAGGAGACGGGATGATTGTAGGGGTGATGACAGGTGTGGGGAAGGTGGAAGTGTGAGGAGACGGGATGATTGTAGGGGTGATGACAGGTGTGAGGAGGGTGGAAGATGCGAGGAGACGGGATGATTGCAGGGGTGATGACAGGTGTGGGGAGGGTTAAAGGTGTGAGGAGACGGGATGATTGTAGGGGTGATGACAGGTGTGGGGAGGGTGGAAGATGCGAGGAGACGGGATGATTGCAGGGGTGATGACAGGTGTGGGGAGGGTGGAAGGTGTGAGGAGACGGGATGATTGTAGGGTGAGATGACAGGTGTGGGGAGGGTGGAAGATGCAAAGAGGCGAAATGATTGTAGGGGTGATGACGGGTGTGGGGAGGGTGGAAGATGCGAGGAGACCGGATGATTGCAGGGGTGATGACAGGTGTGGGGAGGGTGGAAGGTGTGAGGAGACGGGATGATTGTAGGGGTGATGACAGACAGGGGTGGGGAAACAAGGACAAGCGTGGGGAGGAGGGGGATAGGCACGGGAGAGCGGATAGGCGTAGGATGGATGGGGCAGGTGTTGCGGACGGGAAGAAGAAGGAGGAGGAGGAGGGGAGTTCCCCCCGGCAAGGGAGTAGATAGGATTATCCACTATTTCGTCTGCCTGTACGTGAGGACCTGCTCCTAGCCACGGTCACCAGGCCGTCCCCCCTCTCTCTCTCTCCTCCTCCTAACCTCGCGCTTCGTGCCACCTAAACCACTTGGATATTGCGGCAACTCCTCCCAGATAAGGGAGGGAGTGAGGGAGGAAGGGAGTGAGGAAGGGTGGGAGAGGCAGGGAGGGGAATGCCCCCAGGTCCCGAAAGAGTGAAAGTTCACTCAGTGAAACGTCGTATCCTCATCCTTGGTGTGATTCTGCGATGGTGGGTTGTGAGGGTAGCGCAGCGCACGTGATGAGGAAGAAGAAGGAGGGAGGGGGAGGTGAGTGGGAAGGAGGAGAGAAGGAGTAGGAGGAGGAGGAGGAGAAGCTGAGAGGAGGAGAGGGTTGAGGTGGGTGGGGTGAGGTGCAGGAAGGAGGAGCGTGTTTAGTATGCTGGTCTACAGACAACCACCACATCCTCCCTCCCCCTCTTCTCACTGACCCCGACCCCTCTCCTCTCTCCTCTCTCCCCTCACCCCTACCCTCCAACCCACCTCCCACTACCACTAGAGACGAATTACTTTGTAGGAAGATATAGAGACAGAGGCTGGGAGAGGAGGGGGTCCAGGGGGGAGGGGAGAGGGAGAATGACCTGGGCAGCAGGCGGTGTGAGTCAGGCGTCCCCACCTCCAACCCTCACCTCCCTCCCTGACCCTCAGAACCTTCGTGAACTACCTCGCTGTGTGCTGTGCTCCAGATACCAGGTGCGCTCGCTGTTCTCCAGATACCAGGTGCGCTCGCTGTTCTCCAGATACCAGGTGCGCTCTCGCTGTTCACCAGATACCAGGTGTGCGCTCTCGCTGTTCACCAGACACCAGGTGTGCGCTCTCACTGTTCACCAGACACCAGGTGTCCGCTCTCGCTGTTCACCAGATACCAGGTGCGCTTTCGCTGTTCACCAGATACCAGGTGTGCGGTCTCGCTGTTCACCAGACACCAGGTGTGTGCTCTCACTGTTCACCAGACACCAGGTGCGCGCTCTCGCTGTTTACCAGACACCAGGTGTGCGCTCTCGCTGTTCACCAGACACCAGGTGCGCTCGCTGTTCACTAGACACCAGGTGCGCTCTCGCTGTTCATCAGACACCAGGTGTGCGCTCTCGCTGTTCACCAGACACCAGGTGCTCTCGCTGTTAGCCAGACACAGCCAATCACACTGGGTCGGATTTGGACGAATGCAATGTCAATGAACTTGTTACTCTTAAAACGCATTTGCATACCTACCGCTCCTGTTCGCCGTGAAGTAAGATGAACAGTTTGACCACAAGTTACTGACAGTGGGGAAGGCCCTTAGAGATAAGGAGGTGATAATGTAAGGTTAGATGATGGGAAAGTAAACACAAGAACAGTAGAAAAGACATTAAGAGAACTAAAAGGGGGGACCCAGTGATGGCTTAAGGTGTATCTCGCTCAAAGTTGTATAAATTTCTCTTTTTTTTTTTCTTTGTATTACAACAGAACTAAACGGGTGGTACTGTTTGTCTGTTGTCTGCACGTGTGGAAGGCTGTAAACAGATGTGTTCAACAGAGAAAATGATTATTTTTGATGGTTCTCACCCGGAAATCTGTGAGTTTGACGAATCATCTTCAGCCATGTGTTTTCATGTAAGTCATTTTTGGAAATGATTTAGTAGAATATGTTCGTGGGTGTTCATTGGGAACGATCAAAGATGTGTTGCTTTGAACGCGGGTTTGAACGCACGCGACCCTCCCTAGTGAGGGAACGCATAGACATGGGGTGAACATCATTGAACATGTGGTCAACAACATAAAACATAAGGTGAACATCATTGAACATGAGGTGAACATCATTAGACATGAGGTGAACATCATTAGACATGAGGTGAACATCATAAAACATAAGATGAACCTCGTTAAACTTGAGGTGAACATTCGGTTCCTTAGGAGACGCCAGACGAGGTTTCCACAGGTGAATTCATGAACATTTTCACTTCTCGTTGAACGATGCTTAACGCATCGTTATCCCCTCATCACCCGTGGCCTGGCCATAAGCCTCACAGACACACTGGCTGTGTGTAACTCCCTTCAGTAACTCTGATGGAGATGGTAACGTTATATGTCGATATTCACAAGTATATAGATCAGTGATGATTTACCCTGGCCCTCAGAAGGTGTGGCTGTGGGAGGGAGAGACGGGAGAGAGAGAGAGAGAGAGAGAGAGAGAGAGAGAGAGAGAGAGAGAGAGAGAGAGAGAGAGAGAGGATGGGGGACCGACATTAAGTATGGGTGGACCCGGGAGGCCATTATGTAGATCACCGGAAGAACACAATGACACGCAAACAACGCTCCAACCACCCACTCTTCCTCCACACCCCCAAACCGCCACCCCCGCTCACCTCGACCCTTCACGCCACCCACTCCACGGTACTCAGGGCGGGGCGGGGCCTGGGCGGGGCGGGCGGGCGGCTGGGTGGCTGGTGGGTCACACATCACGCGGGGTTACCCCAGGCGACGCTGCAGGGACCTTGGTAGGGCTTGACAGGGGTCGTCGAAGTCCCTCCTCATGACATTTATAACGCGTGACCTCTG
>NC_092228.1:8353261-8445761 GCF_036320965.1 Panulirus ornatus
CATCTAGGCCACCTATTCCCTCACCATGGCCACACACGCCGTTCACCACGCCTCTCCATGTTTTCCATCTCAGTAGCAGCCGTGGCGGTGGGACCCCCTGAACATCCAAGTGGTCCTCGGGAAGAAAATAAGATTATATTTGCAGTCACTCCCCTGTGGGTGGGCAGCCGGAGAAGCCGACTTGCCGCGGGCTGAGCAAAATGTTCATATTGTTCCGCCCCTGACGTGCCGGGAGTCGTGTGTGCCTTCTCTGGTCATATGTAGATTTGTTTTACATAAATCCGGGTTCCAAATAATCCCCCCTTGACATAAGGGTGATTTCACTTGTTTTCTAAAATGGGGTTTTCTGCTCTACACGATTCCAGGCGGCCAGAGACGCGGATTCGTGTAAGATTTCTGTCCCCTTTAATCTACCTTAAAGCTCATGAGCACGACGGTACGACCCTTGAGCACGACGGCGCGACCCTTGAGGACGACGGTACGACCCTTGAGCACGACGGCGCGATCAGTGAGCACGACTGTACGACCTTTGAGCACGACGGCGCGACCCTTGAGCACGACGGTACGACCCTTGAGCACGACGGCGCGACCCTTGAGCACGACGGTACGACCCTTGAGCACGACGGTGCGACCCTTGAACACGACTGTACGACCTTTGAGCACGATGGCGCGACCCTTGAGCACGACGGCGCGACCCTTGAGGACGAGGGTATGACCCTTGAGCACGACGGCGCGACCCTTGAGCACAACGATACGACCCTTGAGCACGACTGTACGACCCTTGAGCACGACTGTACGACCACTGGGTATCACGGGGTTTGGTCAGACCGTTGCGCTGCGCGGGAGTGTCACTGTGTTCTCCGTGGCCGTACCTCTCGTGCTCCGTGGCCGTACCAGCACGTTCTACCGTCGTGTCGGTGCGTTCTATGCCCATCGCGTTCTGTAGCCGCACCGTCGTGTGCCTCTCTATGCTTCCGTACCATCGTGTTTCGTGCGTTCTGTTAGCCCCCGTGCCGTCGTCGTGCTCCGTGACCGTACCGCTGTGCTCCGTGGCCGCCCCCGTCGTGCCTCGCGTCCGTGCCAACGCTACGCTGTTCCTCTGGCGCAGATCTTGTCATAAGAAAAGAAAAAAGGTGGAAATAAAAAGGTACTGTCCATCAAATGGCCGGCGTGAGGGGTTCCTGCGCACAGCCCAGCCTCGTACACTCTCTCTCTCTCTCTCTCTCTCTCTCTCTCTCTCTCTCTCTCTCTCTCTCTCTCTCTCTTAAGGCTCGCTGTGCACGGCGGGTATAGCATGATCAGTGGTAGTCCTCTCTCTCTCTCTCTCTCTCTCTCTCTCTCTCTCTCTCTCTCTCTCTCTCTCTCTCTCTCCTCTCGTATCCACACTCTCTTACTCTCCCCTCTCCTCTCATTACCACCACTCTCCCACCGCTGTCGGTAAATCTTGATTCCTCTCCCCCACCCTCCCCTTCTCTCTCTCTCTCTCTCTCTCTCTCTCTCTCTCTCTCTCTTAAGGCTCGCTGTGCACGGCGGGTATAGCATGATCAGTGGTAGTCCTTCTCTCTCTCTCTCTCTCTCTCTCTCTCTCTCACACACACACACACACACACACACACACACACACACACACACACACACACACACACACACACACACACACACACAAGCACACACAAACACACAGAGTAGAGCCTTGCAGAAAACTCGTCGTGTAAGAGCCATCCACTGAGCCCCCCTCAGTAACACAGGTCCAGGACAAAAAGGGGAAAAAAGAAAGCTCCAGATATTTAAAGCTTCCGGTTGGTGATTGACCTTTAATTATATCATCAGGTCGGCCGTGGTGAGGAGGAGGAGGAGGAGGAGGAGGAGGTGGTAGTTAGCTCCTGTAGCCGCAGAAGGGATTGGAGATGGAGTGGAGACACTACCTACACTTCTGCCAACGCGACACATACTGAGGGGGTCACACAACAGCCTGGTAGGGACCATGGGGGTCTGTTGCCGTTTGAGGTTCGGAGACCAAGTGGTCTGTTGCCGTTTGAGGTTCAGGGACCATGGGGGTCTGTTGCCGTTTGAGGTTCAGGGACCAAGTGGTCTGTTGCCGTTTGAGGTTCAGAGACCAAGTGGTTTGTTGCCGTTTGAGGTTCGGAGACCAAGTGGTCTGTTGCCGTTTGAGGTTCGGAGACCAAGTGGTCTGTTGCCGTCTGAGGTTCGGAGACCAAGTGGTCCGTTGCTATTTGAGGTTCCTTTGCTGTTCCTTTGGTCCATTGGAACTTTATCTCCCTTGGAAACTTTACATCTGTTGTTGTTGAAATTCCTTTTGGCTTGGCATCACTGGAGCCAACTTCCTCTGTCTTGGCTAGCCTTGCATGACGCAGATGGCCAAGTCTGCCTCCTCCCACGAGCTGTGGGTCGCCCTCAAGTTCGTCGAAGTGTGTTTCTCTACCGAAACACTTGCTCCGCTCACCACCACAACACGATTGTACTCCGCGCTCTTGTGTGGAAGTACTGCTCTCACATCTGGGGAGAACTGCCCTCACTGTCTGGGGGAGAACTGCCCTCACTGTCTGGGGGAGAACTGCCCTCACTGTCTGGGGGAGAACTGCCCTCACTGTCTGGGGCTTACTCCCCTCACTGTCTGGGGAGAACTGCCCTCACTGTCTGGGGGAGAACTGCCCTCAGTGTCTGGGGGAGAACTGCCCTCACTGTCTGGGGCTTACTCCCCTCACATCTGGGGAGGGTTCTCGCCCAACATACTCGCTTCATTGTCTTGCGAAAGAGTTAGGAATACATTTTCTTACCTACACAATGAAAGAAAAATGAGATTCGAATTACATATTTCATCATTCTTTATTTAGTATACATTTGAACGCCACAGTTTTTAAATACATTAATAATGTTTATTAGATCTGTTTGTTAATAGTAATTAAGGGCTGCCAGATTTGCAATAATTTTCTCAGATTTTCCCATGGGAAATGTATCATTCGGATGCCCTCCACTGCCCGTAGTGCTGGTTCGCATGTCTGCCGGTGTTTACGTCGATTTTACTCCGGCTAAACAACAGACCACTTTGCCCCGCCTCGGCCGTCAGCCAAGTACTGCCGCTCGGTAAGCCATTGCGTTGCGCTACGTCCGCCAGCTCGGAGGTCGGCCGATGTGACACGTCTGCATCGTCCCTTACACCGCTCAACTTTAGGAAGTCTCGAACCTTTCCTTGTTTTCTTTACACACTCTCCCCCTTTTTTTTTACACTCACTCTTCCCCCGTTTTCTTCTCCTCCCGTTTTCTTCTTCTACTTCCTCCTTTCGTCTTTGTTACACTCACTCTTCCCCCGTTTTCTTCCCCTCCCGTTCTCTTCTTCTACTTTCTCCTTTCGTCTTTGAAGGACTTGTTTATTTGCGAGTCCTTCAAAGTTACCTTCGACTCGGCGTAGGCAGGAGTGACCCCCCCCCCCCCCCCCCCCCCCCCCGCGGGGCCCCTTGTGTTCGTGCCTGCGATACATCACTGCTTGTGTCCTCATGTCTGTGTCCCGGCCTGTGTGTCCATACATGTATGTGTCCCGGCCTGTGTGTCCATACATGTATGTGTCCCGGCCTGTGTGTCCGTACATGTATGTGTCCCGGCCTGTGTGTCCATACATGTATGTGTCCCGGCCTGTGTGTCCATACATGTATGTGTCCCGGCCTGTGTGTCCGTACATGTATGTGTCCCGGCCTGTGTGTCCATACATGTATGTGTCCCGGCCTGTGTGTCCATACATGTATGTGTCCCGGCCTGTGTGTCCGTACATGTATGTGTCCCGGCCTGTGTGTCCATACATGTATGTGTCCCGGCCTGTGTGTCCGTACATGTATGTGTCCCGGCCTGTGTGTCCGTACATGTATGTGTCCCGGCCTGTGTGCCCATACATGTATGTGTCCCGGCCTGTGTGTCCATACATGTATGTGTCCCGGCCTGTGTGTCCATACATGTATGTGTCCCGGCCTGTGTGTCCATACATGTATGTGTCCCGGCCTGTGTGTCCGTACATGTATGTGTCCCGGCCTGTGTGCCCATACATGTATGTGTCCCGGCCTGTGTGTCCATACATGTATGTGTCCCGGCCTGTGTGTTCATACATGTAAGGAGACATTCTTAAAGGTCACCCCCTGTCATCCCCTTACCCAAACTCCTGGATCAAGACCCTGTTACCCTTCTCCTCCCTACCCCCATATAAGACTTGTCCCCCCCTTCCTCATCCCTTATCCCTCCCTACTCCTGCACACCTCCCCCCCATCCCCCCCTTAAAGCAAATATTTACGCTATTATTCAGATCTTTCACCAGAGAGAAAAAAAATCTAATGTGAAATTCTTGGTCTGGCCTAATGAATGTAGCCGAGGGGGCGCCGCCTGCCCCGCCTCCTCTACCCCCATGGGGCCCCCAGACCTCATTATCAGGCCGGGGAGGTTGTTCTGTGAGGGCGTGTGGGGATGGGCGTGGAAGGAGGGGTTGGGAGGGAAGGTGGGTCGAGTTAATTGTGTGAGACCAAGTGTACCGTCTGGCCTAGGAAATTTATGAGGGACCTGGATTTCTTATTTAGGAGGTCAGGTGGTGGTCCAGATGAGACACATCCTAGCCATCCTGGCTCCCTCTCTTAGTATAGGGTCGGAGTTCAGGAGTAACGGGAGGAATGGATGGGGAGGCCCAGGAGTAACGGGAGGAATGGAGGGGGAGGCCCAGGAGTAACGGGAGGAGTGGATGGGGAGACCCAGGAGTAACGGGAGGAATGGAGGGGAGGCCCAGGAGTAACGGGAGGAATGGATGGGGAGACCCAGGAGTAACGGGAGGAATGGAGGGGAGGCCCAGGAGTAACGGAGGAATGGAGGGGAGGCCCAGGAGTAACGGGAGGAGTGGAGGGGAGGCCCAGGAGTAACGGGAGGAGTGGAGGGGAGGCCCAGGAGTAACGGGAGGAGTGGATGGGGAGGCCCAGGAGTAACGGGAGGAGTGGAGGGGAGACCCAGGAGTAACGGGAGGAGTGGAGGGGAGGCCCAGGAGTAACGGGAGGAATGGAGGGGAGGCCCAGGAGTAACGGGAGGAGTGGAGGGGAGACCCAGGAGTAACGGGAGGAATGGAGGGGAGGCCCAGGAGTAACGGGAGGAGTGGAGGGGAGACCCAGGAGTAACGGGAGGAATGGAGGGGAGGCCCAGGAGTAACGGGAGGAATGGAGGGGGAGGCCCAGGAGTAACGGGAGGAGTGGAGGGGAGACCCAGGAGTAACGGGAGGAATGGAGGGGGAGGCCCAGGAGTAACGGGAGGAATGGAGGGGGAGGCCCAGGAGTAACGGGAGGAGTGGAGGGGAGACCCAGGAGTAACGGGAGGAATGGAGGGGAGGCCCAGGAGTAACGGGAGGAGTGGAGGGGAGGCCCAGGAGTAACGGGAGGAGTGGAGGGGAGGCCCAGGAGTAACGGGAGGAGTGGAGGGGAGGCCCAGGAGTAACGGGAGGAATGGAGGGGAGGCCCAGGAGTAACGGGAGGAATGGAGGGAGGCCCAGGAGTAACGGGAGGAATGGAGGGAGGCCCAGGAGTAACGGGAGGAGTGGATGGGGAGGCCCGCCCAACTCTCACACACCTCACTGTAGCAAAGGATCACGAGGATGGCTCTGTGATTTTGGGGCTGTCTTGCTGCACCAGGGCGTCAGCTGACGGTGCCCTGTAGTGCTGGGGATGGGTCGGGTTCTGGGGATGGGTTATGTGCTGGGGATGGGTCGGGTGCTGGGGATGGGTAGGGTGCTGGGGATGTGTCGGGTGCTGGGGATGGGTCGGGTGCTGGGGATGGGTCGGGTGCTGGGGATGGGTCGGATGCTGGGGATGGGTTATGTGCTGGGGATGGGTCGGGTGCTGGGGATGGGTCGGGTGCTGGGGATGGGTCGGGTGCTGGGGATGGGTCGGGTGCTGGGGATTGGCTATGTGCTGGGGATGAGCTGGGTGTTTGGTATGGGCTGGCTGAGAGCTGTGCAACACAGACACAACACAAAGAAGAGAGAGAGAGAGAGAGAGAGAGAGAGAGAGAGAGAGAGAGAGAGAGAGAGAGAGAGAGAGATGGCAACATAGACACAGACATAGTAACCTCCCTCCACCCCACCTTCTTCCCAGCCAGACGGTAGGTTAGGTAGCCCAACCTCGGGCGGGGCTGGGGCCTGAGTCTGGGGCCGGGGTCTGGGGCCGGGGTCTGGGGCCGGGGCTGGGGCCGGGGTCTGGGGCCGGGGTCTGGGGCCGGGGCTGGGGATGTGGTGGTGCATTGGGCGCCTGTGGTCGGTCGGCCCAGCCTCGGGCATCGGTCCCATTCCACCTCCCAGGAGAAGGAGGTTCACTGGTGGTATGTCCCTCCCAGGACACCTGCCGCCCAGGTCAACTTCCGCCCAGGTCACCTGCCGCCCAGGTCAACTTCCGACCAGGTCACTTGCCGCCCAGGACACCTGCCGCCCAGGTCAACTTCCGCCCAGGTCACCTGCCGCCCAGGTCACCTGCCGCCCAGGTCAACTTCCGCCCAGGTCACCTGCTGCCCTGGGCACGTGCCACCCAGGTCACCTGCTGCCCAGGGCACGTGCCACCCAGGTCACTTGCCGCCCAGGTCACCTGCCGCCCAGGTCACCTGCCGCCCAGGTCACCTGCTGCCCAGGGCACGTGCCACCCAGGTCACCTGCTGCCCAGGGCACGTGCCACCCAGGTCACTTACCGCCCAGGGCACCTACCACCCAGGTCACCTGCCGCCCAGGACACCTGCTGTCCGGACCCACACACGGTTTGTGTATCATTTTCCTTGAGAATGAAATCCCAGTTGGGGAGGCTTGCTCTAACATGCTCCCCCACCCTGGGACTGTTTGCTCTAACATGCTCCCCACCCTGGGAGTGTTTGCTCTAACATGCTCCCCCACACTGGGACTGTTTGCTCTAACATGCTCCCCACCCTGGGAGTGTTTGCTCTAACATGCTCCCCCACACTGGGACTGTTTGCTCTAACAAGCTCCCCACCCTGGGAGTGTTTGCTCTAACATGCTCCCCCACCCTGGGAGTGTTTGCTCTAACAGCTCCCCCACACTGGGACTGTTTGCTCTAACAAGCTCCCACACACTGGGGAGCCTCGCTGTAGCAAGCCACCCACACTGGAGGGGCGTGTTAAAGCAAGCTCCCCACCTGGGGAGCCTTGGTGTAACAAGCACCCCACACCGGGGAGACGTACTGTAACAAGCCTCCCCACGCCTTGGGAGGGAGTCTCATAAAGCTCAAAAAGGGAGGAAGTTAAAAGAGTTGATCTCACACAAGGACTCTTGAGCAGTTGTATGAAACTCGACCAGTCTCATGTACCTCTTTGTAGTGGATACAGACAGACTCGTTTGGTCTGCGGTATATTTCGAACGAGACGAAATGATACTCCTTCCCCCCCACCAAAAAAAAAGGACTTTCCTCAATGTATGTAATGACAGACCAACAAGAATAGTCGACAGGAACCCAATGAATATATTTAAGGACAGAGGGATACCCGACTTGGCTTCAAGTCCACGAGTGATCCTGATCGCGCCTCCGCCGTGGTTAGAAAGGATCCCAGGTGTTCCTCCTTAGATCCTGTGTCTGCCTTTGTGCTTCACATCCTCATTAAGCTCTCGTGTCTGTGGTGCATCCTCCTGTCACACAGTCTGGGGAAAAAGGAGCCACAGTGGTCCGTTGCTGTTGGTGCTCTTCTCGAAGGACCCGGTTGTGCTTCGTTGTGTCTCCGAGGGCTTCGCTTGAGGGCAGACCTGAGCTGGGTAGGGGTCCAGGTGATGGAAGACCTTCAGGTGTTGCGGAGTCCAGGTGGTGGGGACTGAGCTCGGGAAGGTGAGGTAGGTGAATGTGGGCAGGTGAACCTAGAGAGGTGTTTGGGAGGGAACCTAGGTGATATACCCGTGGTTAGGTAGTCCACCTGGGAGGGTCCAAGTCCCTCGGTAAGGTGGTAGGAAGGTGGGAGAGGCCACAGGTGGGAGTGGGTCCAAGTCCCTCAGTAAGGTGGGAGAGGCCAGACGTGGGAGGGTCCGGGCCCCTCAGTAAGGTCGGTAGGTGGGAGAGGCCAGAGATGGGAGAGGGTCAAAGTCCCTCAGTAAGGTGGTAGGCAGGTGGGAGAGGCCAGAGGTGGGAGAGGGTCCAGGTCCCTCAGTAAGGTGGTAGGCAGGTGGGAGAGGGCCAGAGGTGGGAGGCCCGGGTTGTGTGGTCGAGCCTCTTTAGCGCCGGACACAAGATGACCTGTAATGGCTGATCATCCCTTCCCATTACCTGCCGCACCTGCTGCCCTTCCATCCCCCCCATCCTCTCTCTCTCTCTCTCTCTCTCTCTCTCTCTCTCTCTCTCTCTCTCTCTCTCTCTCTCTCTCTCTCTCATCGCCCCCCCCCACCCTCCACACTCTTTCCTCCACACATCCATAAACTCCATCACACCTCCACACCCCTATACGTGCTCCTCCTCCTCCTCCTCTTCCTCCAAACACCACACACCCCCTACACACACACACCTCCCGCACCAACCTCCAACCCCCCACCACACACACACACACACACACACACACACACACACACACACACACATACGCCCCAGAGGATGCGAACCAGCGTCGCGTCTCTTCCCTGGACGCATTAATTACTCCACAAACACCGGGAGCCAAGTTGTCGACACAAGGGGTTTTTGTGGACGAGGAAAAGACCTGGGCGCCTCAGCGGCGTCATTTCCGTAATGCGTTACTCAAGCTGGGTATTAATTGCGTTACAAAGAGTGGGTGGGTAGGGGAGGGGGAGGGGCCTGAGGAGGGTGTGGAAGGGGAGGAGGGAATGGTTGTTTAAAGGGCACAACCTTTGAACATCGTAAGGCTAATGCCAGGCAGGATTAATAACATTTGATGGTGTTATGCCTGGGAGAGAGAGAGAGTGGGGGGGTGTAGATGTGCGAGGATCGGGGAGGGGAGAAGAGAGCGATGGAAGGGGAGATTGTGGAATAGACAGGGTTGGAGATAGAGAGGCGTGACACACACACACACACACACCACACACACACACACACGTAGGTTGCTCTCCAAAGGGGCCAGCTCCACCTCCCAGTCCCTGACCTGTGGCGCCCCACAGGCCAAAACACTGGGACCCTTGCTGTTCTTCACCCTTATAAACGATGCCCTTAGGGGTGCACCTGTCCCACGGAGGGACGTCGGCGACTCTCCCAGCGTTGACGACGCCTCCCCCAAACCCTCTTACCAAACCTTCAGAAGTGGACCATTACCAGACCACGCCACCATGAGCCAATCTGTGACCAGAGATGACGCACATCCAGCCCTGTCCCCAGCCTCCTTCTGTCTCACTGGCCCCACTCCTCTGTACTCATGCCCTAGCTTTTGCCAGTAGGTAGCGTTAGCGCGTAGCACTCACCGCAGGGCAATTGAGAGAAGTGGTAGTACTTAATGTGAATTGACATGTCGAGTGTTATATATATATATATATATAAGATGGAGTGTGTGTGTGTGTGTGTGTGTGTGTGTGTGTGTGTGTGTGTGTGTGTGTGTGTGATCTTTGAGCCCGTCTGCAGCCCCATCTGGAGAGGGCTCCTCCAGTCAGAGTTGCTTTCATGTATGTCATGAGCCAGGGTCTGCACGGCTGATAAATCACTTGGCCATTTGAAGTATCAACTGCCAGGGTTCAATAGGGCCGACGGAGTCGACCGAAAAGTCTTCAACACTTTTCTAAGGTGTTAAAGATCATTGTGAGACGATATATACCCCCACTGTATATATATATATATATATATATATATATATATATATATATATATATATATATATATATATATATATATTGGAAAGGATCACAATTTTGCGCGTGATCAAGATATTCCTATGAGTCCACGGGGAAAATGAAACACGATAAGGTCCCAAGTGCACTTTCGTGTCTCCCCTGATGATGTGATTATTACACGAATGTGCACTTGGGACCTTATTGTGTTTCATTTTCCCCGTGGACTCATAGGGATATATATATATATATATATATATATATATATATATATATATATATATATATATATATATATATATATATATATATATATATATATATATATACTTGGCCTTTGAGACGATTTACTGCAGTATTTCACTGAAGTAACCCGAGGTGGGCCACGTTAATAGTGTAAATTGTGTGGGCGTGTCAAGCCCATCGCCTGATGTCGCTCTCCCCCTCAGTGCCACAGCAGGCGGGCCTTGTATCGTTAAGGTCGCGTTTGACCAACTACTCTCGTCTCACCTCCGTGCAAGTCATATGAGATCGCGCGAGGTTACTGCCGGTTGTGTAATGCGGTAATTACGAGGGAGGGTAGAGGGGCGGCGTCCCTCAGTATGCCTTCGTCTGCGTCCCGGGAGAATTGTAACGTCGGTGAGAGAAGGCACCGAGTGGTGACGCGGTAGAAGGTAATTCCATACGTAGAGTTAGACCCGTGATTATATTTCCATTAGCAGTTCAGTAAAGTAATTCCATACGTAAAGTCAGACACGTAACTGCATTGTTAGTAATGCTGTAAAGGAAATCAATAAAACTTGGCGAATCAGGTAGCCAGCTTCCGGCCACATTGATCAAACGTAAGTGTTCCACCAAAGCGTACGTAGGAGCCGCGTCACTCTCATACCGTACGCCAGGACTCGCTGGAGTTGGATGGAAGTGTGCCACTGGGTATCCAGGCCTGGAGGTAAGGGAGGGAGTTGGGGCGGGCCGATAGGGGAGACGGGTGTATTTCACCTCACACCAGGTGGGGCGTAGGGGTAATACTGGGCTGTGATTTTCATGTTTTGCAGATGTGTGAGGGAGAAGTGCTGGGGTTGGGATGAGTGCAGATGTGTGAGGGAGAAGTGCTGGAGGTGGGATGAGTGAGGGAGTGTGAGGGAGAAGTGCTGGGGTTGGGATGAGTGCAGATGTGTGAGGGAGTGTGAGGGAGAAGTGCTGGGGGTGGGTTGAGTGAGGGAGTGTGAGGGAGAAGTGCTGGGGTTGGGATGAGTGCAGATGTGTGAGGGAGTGTGAGGGAGAAGTGCTGGGGGTGGGATGAGTGAGGGAGTGTGAGGGAGAAGTGCTGGGGGTGTGGGATGAGGGAGGGAGGGTGAAGGGTCTGACCGGCGAGGTTCAAAGTTGTCGAATCTTGGTAGGGGTTATGGTCACTATGTCTTACGGCTGGCAGTGCCGCGGCGCTCCCGGCGACGGACGGTTTGTCCGCTGCCCGTGGCCGGGTGGGTGAGGAGGAACTGTCGTACCGTGTGGGCACGAGTGTGCCACGCGCCGGCCGTCCAACTTTTGGGACTTCTCATCTTGAGGTTTTATTTTGGTTTTCTGTGTCATTCGGTGAGTAGAAACCGTAACGTGTGTTACGTTTTCTTTCCCCCCTCCTCCTCTACCTCCTCCTCCCTCCCCCCCCCCCACTTCAAGACGCTGACGAAGGTGATGACTTGGATCTCCAAAGGAAGACAGCGTTGCCCCACCGGTGAACCGTACCCCTGGGTGCTGGCAATACTGCTGAATAGGGGGGGAAAGGGAGCGGGGGGGGGGGGGACGGGGGGGGGGGAAGGGAGGGGGGGGGCAGATGGTGCTCGCTGCCCCCTTTTGGGTCCTCGATTGCTGTCCTCCTCCTCCTCCTCCTCCTCCTCCTCCTCCTCCTCCTCCACCTCCTCCCCCATCCCTCTATATCCAACTGCATGTTCCCTTGTCCTCTCCCCCCCCCCTTCTTCCCCCTAGTCAACACCGACTCGACCATTACATCCGGAAGTTCCTTTCAGTAAACAAGCCCCCCCCCCCGGCGGGGGGAGGGGAGGGGCACACGTTGACTTGCGTGAGGCTGGCGACACACACACACACACACACACACACACACACACACACATACATACATATACACACTCACTGCCCCTCTTCACTTAGCCTCCCGCACTGTCTCAACACTGCTCCTCACAGTGCGGACGCTTATATTCTCTCTCTCTCTCTCTCTCTCTCTCTCTCTCTCTCTCTCTCTCTCTCTCTCTCTCTCTCTCCTCCTTCGTGTTCACTGTTACCGCCCGAGATGTTAACCCAGCGTCAACAAGGGGTTAATTGTTCGCCAGGTGTGTTTCCCTATGATCTCCCAGGTAAGGTATATTGGGGGTTAATTATAGCATTGAAGTGAATCTTAAAGGGCGTCGGGTTCGTAGTAGCGGGGTCAGTTGCACGAGGAGGAGGAGGGAGGGAGGAAGGAGGAGTGAAGGAGGGAGGTGTGGTGGTGGAGGAGGAGGAGGAGGAAGGAGGAGGAAGGGGGTGGGGTGTCTGGTGTATAAATAATTAGTACGGCTGTTTAGCGCGTCGGAACACAGTTTAGAACGTCGCTTTGAATGTTTTCTATAAAGCTTGTTTCCCCCACCTGTGAGAGCGGAAAATAAACCTAATTGATATCACCAGGACGACGCTTCGCCTTACAGCCAAGCGCTAATGAGAAGCAAACACAGTATTGCTAAGGTTTGTTTGGCGAAAAAAAAGAAAGAAAAAAAAAAGGATTATTCTACCTTTCGTACTACTATATTTTTTTTTTTTTATATCCTGATATTTCGCCGCCAAAATGACTAACTGACTTGTATGCACAGATTATGTTATTTAAATTCATTCGACGTAGCTTAACGTTAGATGACTTCGTCTCGTTCCCCCCTCCCTTGACTTAGTGACGCCAGGCTCGCGGGTGGGGGGTGGCGGCTGGCGGGGCCCAGGGCAAGGGCGGAGGGGCCCGGGCGCCCAATGATGATTCATACACGCCGCTCTTCGAATCCTTTAGCAACACTGAGCAAACAAGTGACTAGCGCCGGCCCGTTTTCTATGAGACGCTAAAGTAGGGAAGACTCGCGTCTGCCGCTCGCTGGCCGCGCTCGTCTCTTGACACTTTTATCGGATAAGCGATGAATATCGAAGCTCCGGTTCTTTACGCAAGGTGTCGCGTCTCCGAATTGTTGGCTCCACCCGTCGGTTTGGGAGGAGGGGGATGAAAAATACACACACACACACACACACACACACACGAGCCTAAGCTCATGACTCCGGGCTGATATTTCACCGCGCGTGTTTACATCTATCTGGCAACTCACACGACGATACATCCTCCTCCTCCTCCTCTCCGTTTTCAAGTAATTACTCAAACAAGTAATGCAGGGTCATTAGATGAAAGGTATGACCTCCCCTCCTCTCAAGAAAAGGGTTTGTCTCCGTTCTGGGATGTGTTGGAGTCAAGGAGACGAAGAATTACGGGAGGGAAAAAAAAAAACGGGGGTGAGGAGCCTCGGCGCGCGCGCGCGCACCTCTGGAAACATTCAAATTTTCCGACGGGTTTAGCCTCACACGTTTTCGTTCCCTCCCTCCTCCCTGTATTGACACTTTTATGAAACGTGGAATAATCCCGTGTGGTATTTTGTGTTGCGGTGTACCTTGAGGACATGGCCTAGATGTGTGTGTGTGTGTGTGTGTGTGGACGTTCCCGAGGACCTGTGTGGACACGCTACATATAGGGGATATGTAGGTAATACGTGTGGACGTTCCGGAGGACCTGTGTGGACACGCTACATATGGAGGGTATGTGGGAAATATGTGTGGACGTTCCGGAGGACCTGTGTGGACACGCTACATATAGAGGATATGTGGGAAATATGTGTGGACGTTCCGGAGGACCTGTGTGGACACGGTACATATAGAGGATATGTGGGAAATGTGTAGAAATTATTCTCCCGGATAATTTCCCGTGAGGCGGTGTGGTGCCAGAGCGGTCGTCCTGGTCTCTGAGGTTTGATGGTGATTCGGGCACGTAAAGGGAGAGGGAGGGAATGGTGCGGTGTGAGTGAGGGGGTGTGGTGAGAGTTACAAGCGGGTGAGGGAGGAGTGCGAACTACAGCAGGTGAGAACTACAGCAGGTGAGAATTACAGCAGGTAAGGCCGCGCAGTGGAGCCAGTGGTTAATTCCTTCTCAACCCGGCCAAAGTACCCGATGGCTCAGCGCCTGTGAGAGTCCGTGGCCTGGAAGATGGTCAAGTGCTGGAAACCAGGCTGTCCAGTGCTAGGGCATGGTGTTCGAGTGCTGGGACTGGCTGTCGAATGCTGGGACTAGCTGTCGAATGCTGGGACTAGCTGTCGAATGCTGGGACTGGCTGTAGATTGCTGGGACTAGCTGTCGAATGCTGGGACTGGCCGTAGAATGCTGGGACTAGCTGTCCAGGGCTGGATGACTTAAGTTTGGGATAGGTTGTCAAATGCTGGTGCAGGCTGCTGAGTTCAGTGCGTCATTCGAGGCAGAGATCAGTTTATTGTCCTGCCAAATGATGTTACTCTAAATTCACCCGAACCTTTATTATATGCTCTTAGTCCTGTAGCGTAGTTTGTATGTGTATGACGTTGTGAGCCATACGAATCTGATAATGGTACTGTGTGTCTGAATGTCTAGTCTCCGTGGACAAAGTTTCATGGCCAAGTTTACTGAAGATAAAGAGTATAGTGAAGATGAGGGTGTGGTGATGAAGAGTATAGAGAACACAAGACGGTCCAAGTTAGGTTTTGGGACGGACGCGAGCGTATCTGCGTGAATACAAGGGTGGGGTGAAGACAGGGGTGCCTTGAGGTTATCCTAATAAAGCTAAGGGTGTTGTGAAGATGAAGGGCTAGTGAAGTAATTAGTGAACGTAGCTTAGTGAAGGTGGATGAATGAAGATGAGTGGGTTGTGAAGGTAAGAGTGTGATGAAAGTAAGTTTGTAGTGATGATAACGGTGTAATGAGGATGTAGTTTCGTGCAGATGAAGTTGTAATGAAGACGGCATTTTTGACCTGACCTCCCTAACGATCCAATCCAGGTTGAAGGAAGGCTGGCGAAAGAATTACTGAGTTAACCTAAGCTAAATCTTTTGAAAATGCCGAAAGAAAAACGCCGACCTTCTGAAAATGGACTAGTTTTGGAGAATGCCTCTTGGCAGGTGGTGTAAGAGGGGCCAGGGATGATCTTGCAGGCTTTCTCTACATCTTGCCAACCACTATGGATGGAGGTAGGATAGTACAGCAGAAGGCTCCTTCCCAACCACCACTATAGATGGAGACAGGACAGTACAGCAGAAGGCTCCTCTTCACCCACCAGTATAAATGGAGGCACGATGGTACAGCCTCCCTACTCACCACGTCCTCCGGCACGACAGACGGAAAGAGAATATCTGTGAAGAGACGCCGTGCAGTTTGGTGAGAGCAGAATATACTAACAGAATCTTTGTAGCAAATAGTAAATGGAAAACACATTTTGATGTAATTATACCCGTGGGGTCTGCGCTCCCAAGGAATGACTAGAATCGTATCTCTGTTACTGAAAGAGTTATTTAGATTGCATGGATATTATACTCTTATTTATGAACTGACCTCCTCACTGCCAGTTGATATTAGATTATATTAATCGAGCCGTGTTTTGAAACGTAATTATACTTTCGACAGTATCTGGTGTTAATGTATTTGAATGTTCTGTCAAGTCTGCTTTTGTGGAAACCTTTACCCATGTTGGTATTATTTCTCCTTCGTCCTTACCTTCATATTGTTATTCCTGGTCACCCCGTCTGACATGAAGATAAATCTTTGAGTTATGATATGTAAATTATCCATTGTTTTGAAATCTTATTCATCACAACTCTACGCTGTTGTTATGGGAAGAATGTTTGTGAGTTTTGAGTCTCTTTCTTCATAATGCATATTTGACTGATGGAATTAGCTTTGTTCCTCATCTCTGTATCGTTCTAATGATTCTTCGTTTCTGGTGTAGTTCGGCTATGTGAACTGAACATGATACTCAAAACGTAGTCTGACTAGGGCATGGTAGAGAGTTGATATCATGTCTTCCGTTGTACATTTCATATTTCCATCAGTGAAATCGTATATTTTCATGCATCAAATGCCACCTAAGCATTATTTTACTTATTATATGTCATTGCTCTCTATCAACACTGAGGTCTTTCTCTTCCTGTGAAACAGAGATTAAAGTGAGGCTAGCTTGCATGATTCAGGTCTTGGTTTGGTCAATGGTCAGGTGGTTGGCGATAGTCCATTTGTAGAGGATATTAAGGATGTTTCGAGAGGCGATGTGGTGGACAACGCTGATAACTGTGGTAGAATCGTCTTTGTACTTCTCGAGAGCAGAGGCATTCATAATGCTTATGTGGATGAGGAAACTCAATGGTCCCGGGCGTTGTTTGCAGGGAAGGAGTTCATGTGCCTGGGAGATGTGCAAGAGAAAGCAGTGGGAGAAGAGTTCTTCTTCCCCTGTGGAACGCCACAGATGAGAGAATGGAAAGTAACGTTGCTGTTGTGTGTGTGTGTGTGTGTGTGTGTGTGTGTGTGTGTGTGTGTGTGTGTGTTGTGTCTTCACTGTCATCTCGTGATTGACGTGGTTTGGAGGCTTCCCGTGCCTCAGTGTATCCCCCACTTACCCCGAGTTTTGCCTCCCACAGCCGTCCAGAAGCAACGCCTCCCGGGTGGTGCTGACAGGATTGGACTTCAGGTCATCCGGGTTGTACCGCTGTGAGATATCCGTCTTGGACAGCTTCAACACCCTCAACCGCTTCGGCCGGATGATGGTCGTGGGTAAGTGTAAACAAAGCCCTTCCCCACCTCTCTGTTATCCGGATGTTTAACGAAGTCAACAACGAATGCAAAACCCTGTCATATGTTATATATATATATATATATATATATATATATATATATATATATATATATATATATATATATATATATATATATATATATATATACACGTGTTTATGTTGATGTTCGTTTGTTTGTGATGCTTTTGTTTTATGCACTTGTTTAGTGGTAGTGTTTGGACTGTATATCTTAGATTGTTGTCATCCCTTATGTACATAGTCTTTGTGTGTGTGTTTATATATATTGCAGTTAGGAAACTAGAATGCCTTCATCCCCTTAGAAACCCATCGTAACCCAGTTAACCCTTAACCTTGCTGATTTCCATTATCCTGAGTGACCAACCACTCACCCCTCCTCAACCAGGCTGCAACCAGACTGGGAGTTGTGCCACCCCGACGACATTCACCCCCCCCCCCACTTCAAAACACCAGCACAAAGGCCATGAACAAACTAAACGCTATTAGAGCACCTCCCGCCACCACTACCACTCGTTTTGGACTTGGAAAAAAGAAAAACGAATCCACTGTCAACACACTCAGGTCAAGGCTAGACAACCACCTCACTGATATCTGGTGATATCTGGTATCAGGTAGTATCTGGTATCAGGTAATAAGCCTGAGACAAAAGAAGGAATGAATAAGACATCTTTTATGCTATGAACGGATACATTTCTTGTCTATCTCTTTTTTCTAGTATGAGCTTCCTTCCTGATGCAGCCCTGTGCAATCAGGTTAAACAACTTTTCCCGTTGGCACTTCCCCGTAGAATATCCCATGGCAGTATACTATTTCCATACAGTATGATGTTTCTCCCCAGCAGTTTGTTATTTTCTTATTTCCTGCTGGCCGTTGAGCCCGAGGGAGTGGTGAGGGTAGCCTCCTGCTTCACCATCCTGTTTCTAACACTTAAGTTAAGACTTCGGATAACCTTGTCATGGACCATCAGGTCTCCCGTTTTCTATCCTTCAGGTCTCCCGTTTTCTATCCTTCAGGTCTCCCGTTTTCTATCCTTCAGGTCTCCCGTTTTCTATCCTTCCGACAAACGTCTTGAGATTGAGGAAAGGGGGCCGTACATACCCGCCCTTAAAAACCCCCTCCCTTCCACAAAGCCCCTCCCGTTCGCCCTCTTAACCCCTATTCCCATCCCTCCTCCTCCTCCCCTTCCTCCTCCCCGGATTTCTTAGAGGAGGGAGGGTGTAGAGGGGGAGAAGAGAGAGATGAAAGAATATAGAGAGGGGAGATTACCAGTGGTATGGGAGGGGAGTGGTGTGTCGCCCCGGGGCATGGGGAGATGTACTCCCAACCATCACGATAATTACTTGGTTAAAATGGTCGACCCACCTGCCTCTCTCTCTCCCCTGACGACGCCCCTCTACCAGCCACAGCGCTGACCAGGTCACTGTGGCCTGCGGTGACCTGCGGTGGTTGTGCTCGACTTGTGGTGGTGGTCATGTGTGACCTGTGGTGGCCCTTGGTAGTTGGGGTGACCTGTAGTGACCTGTGGTGCCTGCAGTAGCTCTTGGTAGTTTGGGGTGACCTGATGACCTGTAGTGACCTGTGGTGCATGCAGTAGCTCTTGGTAGTTTGGAGTGACCCGATGACCTGTCGTAACCTTACCCCGATGTGACCTGTCACTGCTGCAGCGGACGTTGAAATACATGACCTGGATGGATCCCTTTCCCCGTGACCTGCGATAACCTGTGGCAGTACCTGGCAGCTGCTGTGACCTGGACGACAACAGGTCTTGTTACATTACACAGGGAGGAGATGGTAGATGTCAGGCCTGGCGTTAGTAACACTGCTGGAGGCTGATTACTTTATCATTCTTGCTGTCAGAAGGTCACGGCTGACGCTGCTCTGACCAGGAGGTCACGGCTGACGCTGCTCTGACCAGGAGGTCACGGCTGACGCTGCTCTGACCAGGAGGTCACGGCTGACGCTGCTCTGACCAGGAGGTCACGGCTGACGCTGTTCTGACCAGGAGGTCACGGCTGACGCTGCTCTGACCAGGAGGTCATGGCTGACGCTGTTCTGACCAGGAGGTCACGGCTGACGCTGTTCTGACCAGGAGGTCACGGCTGACGCTGCTCTGACCAGGAGGTCACGGCTGACGCTGTTCTGACCAGGAGGTCACGGCTGACGCTGTTCTGACCAGGAGGTCACGGCTGACGCTGCTCTGACCAGGAGGTCACGGCTGACGCTGTTCTGACCAGGAGGTCACGGCTGACGCTGCTCTGACCAGGAGGTCACGGCTGACGCTGCTCTGACCAGGAGGTCACGGCTGACGCTGCTCTGACCAGGAGGTCACGGCTGACGCTGCTCTGACCAGGAGGTAACGACTGACGCTGTTCTGACCAGGAGGTCACGGCTGACGCTGCTCTGACCAGGAGGTCACGGCTGACGCTGCTCTGACCAGGAGGTCACGGCTGACGCTGCTCTGACCAGGAGGTCACGGCTGACGCTGTTCTGACCAGGAGGTCACGGCTGACGCCGCTCTGACCAGGAGGTCACGGCTGACGCTGTTCTGACCAGGAGGTCACGGCTGACGCTGCTCTGACCAGGAGGTCACGGCTGACGCTGCTCTGACCAGGAGGTCACGGCTGACGCTGCTCTGACCAGGAGGTCACGGCTGACGCTGTTCTGACCAGGAGGTCACGGCTGACGCTGCTCTGACCAGGAGGTCACGGCTGACGCTGTTCTGACCAGGAGGTCACGGCTGACGCTGCTCTGATCAGGAGGTCACGGAAGCCGTATTTATGCCTATATATATATATATATATATATATATATATATATATATATATATATATATATATATATATATATATTCCTATGAGTCGACGGGGAAATAAAAGACGACAAGTTCCCAAGTGCACTTTCGTGTAATAATCACATCATCAGGGGAGACACAAGAAAGAAATATAACACAGTCAGTTGATATAGAACGAAGAGAGAGAGAGAGAGAGAGAGAGAGAGAGAGAGAGAGAGAGAGAGAGAGAGAGAGAGAGAGAGGTGGGTGTAGGGGTGTGTGTGAGGGTGGGTGAGGACTACAAGTGTGGGGAGAGAGAGAGAGAGAGAGAGAGAGAGAGAGAGAGAGAGAGAGAGAGAGAGAGAGAGAGAGAGGCGGTAGAGTACACAGAGCCTCCTGGCGGCCGTTGTTGACACTAACTTGGCAGCCCCGGCAAAGGTGATGAACCAATTAATGAAACAACTTGTTCGAAGACTCGAACTCTGGTGTCCTCAGATGCCGCTGCTGGCCCCGGGATCACGTGACCCACCGACCCTCCACGCCCATTGGCCGAGGCAGCACCACCCAGCCATTCACAAGCCAGAGGAACCTACCCCCACCCCCCATTTCTTTCTTCCTTTCTTTCTTTTTCTTTTATTTTCTTTCCAAGATATTTTGTACAATAGTGTATTTTTTTTTCTTTTTTTTTTCTCCACAAGATCTCCTTGATGATATGAAGGCTGCAAGATTAACTTAAAGATGATCAAAGACTAGGACTCTCTCTCTTCTCTCTCTCTCTCTCTCTCTCTCTCTCTCTCTCTCTCTCTCTCTCTCTCTCTCTCTCTCACACACACACACACACACACACACACACACACACGTACAGACAATATACGCACATACATACGTGCACAAAAACATACACACGCACAAACACACACACACACACACATAGAGATATAGAGAGAGATACATAGGCAGAGAGAGAGAGAGAGAGGGGGGGGTGGGTTGGGCGTTGGGGGTTGGGCTGGGGGTAGGTGTGTTTGCCTGTGCAGAGTGGCGTGTGATGTATGTGTTTGGTTTGCACAGCTGACCATGTCTGTTTATAATGCCTGGCCTGGGGTCCAGGGAGGGGGGCTGGGCATGGGCAGGGGGGAGGGGAGGGGAATATCTCGAACCAGGGAGGGAGGGGGGTCAGGGGGGAACATGGGGGGAGCTGGTGGAGGGGAGGCTTGAACCATGGGAAGGGAGGGGGATGCAGAATTCAACCCCCTCCCTTCCCCCAGTACAATGATGCGTAGAGGTACTGGGGACAAGGTTGTGACCCCACCTCAGTACGCACCACTGGGGAGGCATTGTCTCTCCTGTACTGTCGTAAAGGTCATGAATGTTGGGGTGAAGAAGGTGGTGAGAGTAAGTGAGCTTGGGAAGGAGACCTGTGTGGGGAAGTACCAGGAGAGACTGTGTACAGAATGGAAAAAGGTGAGAACAATGGAAGTAAGGGGAGTGGGGGAGGAATGGGATGTATTTAGGGAATCAGTGATGGATTGCGCAAAAGATGCTTGTGGCATGAGAAGAGTGGGAGGTGGGCTGTTTAGAAAGGGTAGTGAGTGGTGGGATGAAGAAGTAAGAGTATTAGTGAAAGAGAAGAGAGAGGCATTTGGACGATTTTTGCAGGGAAGAAATGCAATTGAGTGGGAGAAGTATAAAAGAAAGAGACAGGAGGTCAAGAGAAAGGTGCAAGAGGTGAAAAAAAGGGCAAATGAGAGTTGGGGTGAGAGACTATCAGTAAATTTTAGGGAGAATAAAAAGATGTTCTGGAAGGAGGTAAATAGGGTGCGTAAGACAAGGGAGCAAATGGGAACTTCAGTGAAGGGCGCAAATGGGGAGGTGATAACAAGTAGCGGTGATGTGAGAAGGAGATGGAATGAGTATTTTGAAGGTTTGTTGAATGTGTCTGATGACAGAGTGGCAGATATAGGGTGTTTTGGTCGAGGTGGTGTGCAAAGTGAGAGGGTTAGGGAAAATGATTTGGTAAACAGAGAAGAGGTAGTAAAAGCTTTGCGGAAGATGAAAGCCGGCAAGGCAGCAGGTTTGGATGGTATTGCAGTGGAATTTATTAAAAAAGGGGGTGACTGTATTGTTGACTGGTTGGTAAGGTTATTTAATGTATGTATGACTCATGGTGAGGTGCCTGAGGATTGGCGGAATGCGTGCATAGTGCCATTGTACAAAGGCAAAGGGGATAAGAGTGAGTGCTCAAATTACAGAGGTATAAGTTTGTTGAGTATTCCTGGTAAATTATATGGGAGGGTATTGATCGAGAGGGTGAAGGCATGTACAGAGCATCAGATTGGGGAAGAGCAGTGCGGTTTCAGAAGTGGTAGAGGATGTGTGGATCAGGTGTTTGCTTTGAAGAATGTATGTGAGAAATACTTAGAAAAGCAAATGGATTTGTATGTAGCATTTATGGATCTGGAGAAGGCATATGATAGAGTTGATAGAGATGCTCTGTGGAAGGTATTAAGAATATATGGTGTGGGAGGCAAGTTGTTAGAAGCAGTGAAAAGTTTTTATCGAGGATGTAAGGCATGTGTACGTGTAGGAAGAGAGGAAAGTGATTGGTTCTCAGTGAATGTAGGTTTGCGGCAGGGGTGTGTGATGTCTCCATGGTTGTTTAATTTGTTTATGGATGGGGTTGTAAGGGAGGTAAATGCAAGAGTCCTGGAAAGAGGGGCAAGTATGAAGTCTGTTGGGGATGAGAGAGCTTGGGAAGTGAGTCAGTTGTTGTTCGCTGATGATACAGCGCTGGTGGCTGATTCATGTGAGAAACTGCAGAAGCTGGTGACTGAGTTTGGTAAAGTGTGTGAAAGAAGAAAGTTGAGAGTAAATGTGAATAAGAGCAAGGTTATTAGGTACAGTAGGGTTGAGGGTCAAGTCAATTGGGAGGTGAGTTTGAATGGAGAAAAACTGGAGGAAGTGAAGTGTTTTAGATATCTGGGAGTGGATCTGTCAGCGGATGGAACCATGGAAGCGGAAGTGGATCATAGGGTGGGGGAGGGGGCGAAAATTTTGGGAGCCTTGAAAAATGTGTGGAAGTCGAGAACATTATCTCGGAAAGCGAAAATGGGTATGTTTGAGGGAATAGTGGTTCCAACAATGTTGTATGGTTGCGAGGCGTGGGCTATGGATAGAGATGTGCGCAGGAGGATGGATGTGCTGGAAATGAGATGTTTGAGGACAATGTGTGGTGTGAGGTGGTTTGATCGAGTAAGTAACGTAAGGGTAAGAGAGATGTGTGGAAATAAAAAGAGCGTGGTTGAGAGAGCAGAAGAGGGTGTTTTGAAATGGTTTGGGCACATGGAGAGAATGAGTGAGGAGAGATTGACCAAGAGGATATATGTGTCGGAGGTGGAGGGAACGAGGAGAAGAGGGAGACCAAATTGGAGGTGGAAAGATGGAGTGAAAAAGATTTTGTGTGATCGGGGCCTGAACATGCAGGAGGGTGAAAGGACGGCAAGGAATAGAGTGAATTGGAGTCATGTGGTATACAGGGGTTGACGTGCTGTCAGTGGATTGAATCAAGGCATGTGAAGCGTCTGGGGTAAACCATGGAAAGCTGTGTAGGTATGTATATTTGCGTGTGTGGACGTGTGTATGTACATGTGTATGGGGGGGGGGGGGGTTGGGCCATTTCTTTCGTCTGTTTCCTTGCGCTACCTCGCAAACGCGGGAGACAGCGACAAAGTATAAAAAAAAAAAAAAAAAAAAAATATATATATATATATATATATATATATATATATATATATATATATATATATATATATATATATAGATATATATGTGTGTGTGTATGAAAAGCATTATGCTGTTGTGCTTAGATTTATCGAACAAAAGACAAAAAATAAAGCATTGTACTGCAGTGTGCAGGGAGGGAGTTGTACACTCGCGGGGGAGAGGTGGAGCTTTATCTCTTAAGAGTCAGTCACTACCGTTTTTTTTTTCTTTAAGGCTCCTTAATCTTTATAATTCACTGTGTACACCGTACTTGTTACATGATGTTACTAGGGCGGGTATAAAGACGGATTCTCTTATTTACATTGTAAAAAAGATATCGCGCGGGAAATGTCAGAGGATTGTGACGAAGGTCGTACATTGGGGGATAAGAATGAGTGGTATGTGCTCTACTTACACTGTCTGGGGTAATGCATGGGATACACACACACACACACACACACACACACACACACACACACAACACACACACACACACACACACACACACACACACACACACACGCACGCACGCGCGCGTGCTAATGAGGAGACGTACACTGGGAACAAGTTACAGCAGCCAAGGAGGATGTGGAGACCAGGAAATGAATACACCATTGAAGAAAAAAAAATGGAAGGAAGGAAGGACGGAACACACTTCTAAAATGGGAAAAATAGCAAGAAAATAAGAAGACAAGGCGAGTATTAATTCATTTATGAGCCATTGTTCCACGAAGAAGAATATTTCTTTCAGTTTCAGAATAAATGGGTCGGCCTGAGGCACACAGATGGCTACTGTACCACAGGAGGAGGAGGAGGAGATATGTCCGTGGGGAACCTGAACACCTCGCCGCTGAGGGCTCATTGACACCCACAACGCCAGCCGTATGATGAGTAGTGACACTGACACACCACAACGCCAGCCGTATGATGGGTAGTGACACTGACACACCATAACGCCAGCCGTATGATGAGTAGTGACACTGACGCACCACAACGCCAGCCGTATGATGAGTAGTGACACTGACACACCACAACGCCAGCCGTATGATGAGTAGTGATCCTGCAGGTTCAGGCTGGCGTGAACAGGTTCATCGAAGAGAAATCTGATGATCACTCTAAGGCTCGTAGCCAACGTGGTTACTCGCGCCAGGACCATGTCCAGAAAGGCTGACTGGGCCGCTTAAGATCTTCTGCAGAACTTGAGGAAAAAAGGAGCAAGATCAACTCAAGTGGAAACGAACAGCGTCGTGCCCGGTTTTTCACAAATGCGACAGAGAAACTCGCCAAAGAGCAGGTCCGTTCTCCCGAAAAGCGTCATATATTCACGATGAAGGAAAACATAACTAAGAGACATGTGGATGATTCATTACTACATGGGAAATGAGCAACAGTACGTATTTAAAGAAAAGTCACACATATATAAATACAGTAGATCTACTAAGCTACCATGATAGAATCGATGCTCACTTCGTCAGACTCCGGGAGGTAAGTGGGTGGAGTGTAGATTCTGAGATCGCCAGAAGGTATGCGACACTGGACGTCGTTAATGAAGAATAAAATAAAAAGGATCGAACGCTGGTGCAAGTATTGTGTGGGGAGAACTCCTTCGCTGGACCCGAGGGTTACAAACGAAACGGGGGAAACGATTACAGACTACAGGTATACAGTCAGTAGACTGTAGCCTACCGCTCGGGGTCTTAGGTCTGTTGGCGTTGCTGACTTATGTAAATGACTTCTCAGAAGATCTTGAATTAAATCTGAATATGTTTACGGTGGAACATAGAATTATGGGCGAGGCGATGACTCCTCACGATGGTAACACAACGACCCCCGAGCAGAGGCCTGATGATGTAGCCCTCCTCCTCCGAAGCTTCGGTCATATACACGTAGACGTAGTAGGTGTAGATGAATACCTACCCCGGGCAGAGAGTGTTAAGGAGGAAAGTTCAGGGGATCAGAGAACATAGAGTTCAAGAAGAGGGATCCTCAGTGACTGCTGAACACTCTCTCTCTCGCTCTCTCTCTCTCTCTCTCTCTCTCTCTCTCTCTCTCTCTCTCTCTCTCTCTCTCTCTCTCTCTCTCTCCCACACACACACACACGAACAAAAAATCCTAATAGATATAAACCGACCTATAGCTCGTGTGTGAAAATACATACGCACCCAACAAACACTACCAAGAAACAGTACACAAATACACCCAACACGGACTAAAGGAAAGGAAGGAGGGGAAAAAAAAAAGAAGAAAAAATGATATATGTACAGACAGCCGCAAATACACATCCCGGTCATTTTCACATACATAAATTTCCCGCCAATAAACAACGCCTTCGGTTGCATGTTTCCTCACCGTTCAATTTTCCCGCGTCGGCGAAGCGGCCAATGAGAAGCGCCTGGTCTTCCTTCAAATTCCCCCCGGTGTTGACAGTGCTCGATGACTTACCTATTTTACCAGTCTAAATTCTCTCGTATTTACGTTAGCCATTAACCCCACTCGTAGATGAATAGTTGCGTCGTGTCGCGGTCTTCATAATGGTGTTAGTCTACGTGTAATTAACGAGTGTTGTGATAAATTACAAGAAATAATATTGATGCAACTTTTCGAAGCTCCCTCCCCCCACGTCTTCGGACGACCGCATTGAGAAATTGTAATCGTCCGTCATTGGTAAATAATTGTCCGTTACGCTGATTCATTGGCCGGCCCGGGGTGGTGGAGGCCTTCTTCTTCAGTGCCAGAAATACGGAATTTTAATGTGCTTCTTCCCCGAGGAACCCAATACGAAGCATATATACGTCTGCCGGCGTGGAGGAAAGTAATGAGTTGGGTCGGCGAGCGGACACACACACACACACCCGCCCGCCCGCTCGCCCGCCTGCCTCTGGGGCCCAGTCGATACGGGTTGCCACATGCCGCCATAGGCACAACACAAAACAATCATTTCGTCTCTGGTTTATAATTTACGGTTTAACTCCGTGGAAACTCTTAGTCTGCTTCAGGGTGGCGAGTTTTAGAGATACTGAAGTAACATTGAATATTCGGTGGCGGTTCCTTACTCCCAAAGGCCTTTTGCTGTAGAGATAAAAGATAAAAATCTGTCGGGTGCACACCTCACCACACCACCTCCCCTGCCCTTGACCGTTGTCGTAATCCCCGCGGTTATAGTTCATGCCGCTGATGGCGTCCAGTCGTAATCTCCGACGCCGTTCGTTTGTTGTGTTAATTAAGTAAAACCGGATGTTCAATGAGAAGAAAGGAGAGGGAGGGGGGGGAGGGGGATCGATGACCGACCACTTGTCAACATGAGAGGAAGCCCCCCCAGGCGTCCTAGGTGTGTGTGTGTGTGTGTGTGTGTGTGTGTGTGTATGTTGTGTGTTGGGAAGGGGAGGGAGCTCGGTAAGCACCTGAGAGCATGTTGAGGTGTACAGCCCCCCGCCTGCAGCAGGCGACGACGCCTTCGCCCTCCTCGCCCGGCGCCCACTAGTACTGATTGCCACCGAAGTTCTGGTCGTGATTAAGTTGTTTAATACAGTTATTGCCCATGAGTGGGATCTACCCACCCCCTCCCACACCCGCCACTGTACCGCCTACCGCCATGGGTCACCGCAGAGACCACGCAAGACCCCGCATCTGATGCATTGGTAAGTCTTTGGAGGTGGTCTTCGTGAGAGTGACGGTAGGGCATTTCTCAGGGGCTGCGTGTGTTGCCGTCCGTGCCACTATGGATGATTCCTGTGTATCTTTAAGACGTGGTTGTGCACGTCCTCAGGCGCCCGCACCTCAGGCATATGCTCAGTGGTCCTGGTGGCTGAGACCATCTTGATCATCGGGAGTCTGAAACGTCCAAGACGTTTGAGGACAAACCACAGCAAGGGCTCTGCTCTTCTTCCCTCGGCCAGCCGACCTTCCCGGCGCCCCAGGTAACGGAGGTGGAACTGCTCGGCCGACCTGCGGGAGAACAGCAGGCGCCAGTGACGTACGTACACTCGCATACCTTCCCCAGCTGACACACACACACACACACACACACACGTCGCTGAGGGAAGTGTTCCCGCTGGCCGGTCGGAAGTGAGGTAAGATGACCTTAGAGAACATACCTCATCCTCACACAGCGTGACTGAGGCGCTGCACCAGTCAGTCTCTCCCTCGCGCCTGAACATCATCACTCTCGCATCCAGTGTCAGAACACCTACCATTAAGTACCTGTGTGCCAGAACACCTACCATTAACTACCTGTGTGCCAGAACACCTACCATTAACTACCTGTGTGCCAGAACACCTACCATTACCTGCCTGTGTGCCAGAACACCTACCATTAACTACCTGTGTGCCAGAACACCTACCATTAACTACCTGTGTGCCAGAACACCTGCCATTAACTACCTGTGTGCCAGAACACCTACCATTTCAAACAAGAGCCGATGGAATTAGTTTATGTCGCCTGAAGACTTACTTGTAACACCTGTTTCTTTTTTTTTATCGGGTCGAGAGAGAGAGAGAGAGAGAGAGAGAGTATATGTGTACAACACTCACTCGCCCGCATTATTCGTAGAACGTTAGAGTGGTACGTTCTACGATTTCACAGCACCAGAAGAAAAAACTCCGGGGCTCCGAGCGTAACACAGGAGACAAATGGAATGAACGGGCGGCAACACAAGCCGAACCCCGTCAGTCAAGTTAGTAACACAAGTTGTCACCCTGTGGAAACACTAGTGTTTAATTGCCCTCCCGGACTGGAGCAGGCTGAACAAAATGTTGTGTTTCCAGTGTCCTACTGTAAAATCAAGAACATTAATTTTCTGAGTATAACCCCAGGGGGAATTAGGGGAGAGAGAGAGGGGGGGTAAATATTGTTTTGGGAGGTGATGGGAGGAGGTTTGCGGACGTGGGAGGGGGGTAACTAGTGCCAGCGAGAGGGATAACACACACACACACACACACACACACACACACACACACACACACACACACACACACACACACACACACACACAGTGGCTGACCTGACGGGTCACGGGGCACCACTCCCCACCGGCGACATCCCCCCTCCATCAACGTACAGTTCCCTTGCTGTATACACACGTTTTCTCTCCCCCTCCTGCAGCAGGATCTCCTTCCGTGGGGTATCCAAGAGGCCGACCTGCCGTAGTCACCTGGCGGGATCACAGGTTTAAGAAGTGTGTTGATGTGTGTGTGTGTGTGTGTGTGTGTGTGTGTGTGTGTGTGTGTGTGTGTGTACAGGACAGTTTAGCGGTGCGTGTCTGTGTGAGTCACACCTTGGACATGAGGGCGAGATGAGATATGTTCAAACTGTTTATGATACTGGCCTCCAGATGGGGAAAAAATATATATATAACTCGAACATGTCTACGGAGTGTAGCTTTAAATGTGTGTGTATGTGTGTGTGTGTGTGTGTGTGTGTGGAGTGCAATTTTGAGACTCGTTGGGAAGGGCGGTGGTTTAGTGCTTGTCGGGGTCGTACTGGTGGGTACATCCATTTCTTCCGGGTTCTGTTGGCTGGAGGTGAGGTCCCCGGGACCTGTGAGTACAGACTGGTGAAGCAGTGATAAGGTTTTTATCTGTACACTCGGGGGCTGCTGCTGCTGGATGTTGGTTTTGCCTGGTCCGGACAAGCAAGGGTCTACTACTAGTCCAGCTGCGAGGGACGGGGCGCCGCCCAGCTCACTGAGGGGTGAGGATTGTGATATTCGATGTATTATTCCTCCCTCCGTCGTGCAGGTGGTGAATGTTTTGTAGGTCGGCTAGAAGGCAGGAGCTTGCAACGGCTCACTGTTTTCTTTGACCCCCTCCCTCGAGCCGGTGATGTGGGTGATTGAAGGATCAGATTCAGTCGGTCGACGCTCATTGAACGAGTGCCAGGTGGTGGTGTTGATGTGCTGCACGCGTGTGCACGGTAGGTGGAGAGGGTGTGGCACGCGTGTGCACGGTAGGTGGAGGGTGTGGCGCGCGGTAGGCGGAGGGTGTGGTACGTATGTGCACGGTAGGTGGAGGGTTTGGCACGTATGTGCAGGATAGGTGGAGGGTGTGGCACATGTGTGCACGGTAGGTGGAGGGTGTGGCGCGTGTATGCACGGTAGGTGGAGGGTGCGGCACGTATGTGCTCGGTAGGTGGAGGGTGCGGCACGTATGTGCTCGGTAGGTGGAGGGTGTAGCACGTGTGTGCGTGGTAGATAGAGCATGCGATCCTTTCAGACGAATCCACTTTAACACACGTATACAAGGGAAACAGCTGTGTAATACATGTTAAGATCCCGACGTGCCTATTACTGGTTGTTCCTCAGTGGTAGCGGGGTGTGTGACGGGAGGCCGTCCATGGCGGTGTGGTGCTACCGTCTCCTACCGTGGACAGGGGCAGGGAGACGGGAATGAACAGACAGAGAGGGAGGGAAGGAGATACAGAAGGGAACAGGAGATGTCGCCTGGTAGCGAGAGGGAAGGAGATGTCACACCCGAATTCCTCTTCAGCAGAACCTCTCGAGATGACGGGATGGTCTATTTTAACCCGGTAAACAAGCACTCAATCTTGGTCACTGTCCGGTGTGGGAAGTGTCAAGTTTGGGGGGAAGTCGACTATTCCATGTTGTCTGTCTTGAAGTACGGGTTCGTGAGTGTCAGTACAGAGTTAGTGAAACACGTGTGGGTATTGAAACGTGTGTGTTGGTATGTACGTAGAGTTTTTATTGGAACGTGTGTTAGTATGTACGTAGAGTTGTTAGTCAAACGTGTGTTGGTATGTACGTAGAGTGTTTATTGAAACGTGCGTTAGTACGTACGTAGAGTTGTTAGTCCAACGTGTGTTGGTATGTACGTAGAGTTATTATTGAAACGTGTGTTATGTACGTAGAGTTGTTAGTCCAACGTGTGTTGGTATGTACGTAGAGTTATTATTGAAACGTGTGTGGGTAAGTACGTACGTAGAGTTGTTAGTCAAACGTGTGTTGGTATGTACGTAGAGTCTTTATTGAAACGTGCGTTAGTACGTACGTAGAGTTGTTAGTCCAACGTGTGTTGGTATGTACGTAGAGTTATTATTGAAACGTGTGTTATGTACGTAGAGTTGTTAGTCCAACGTGTGTTGGTATGTACGTAGAGTTATTATTGAAACGTGTGTGGGTAAGTACGTACGTAGAGTTGTTAGTCAAACGTGTGTTGGTATGTACGTAGAGTCTTTATTGAAACGTGCGTTAGTACGTACGTAGAGTTGGTAGTCAAACGTGTGTTGGTATGTACGTAGAGTGTTTATTGAAACGTGTGTTGATATGTACGTAGAGTTGTTAGTCCAACGTGTGTTGGTATGTACGTAGAGTGTTTATTGAAACGTGTGTTGATATGTACGTAGAGTTGTTAGTCAAACGTGTGTTGATATGTACGTAGAGTGTTTATTGAAACGTGTGTTGATATGTACGTAGAGTTGTTAGTCAAACGTGTGTTGGTATGTACGTAGAGTGTTTATTGAAACGTGTGTTGATATGTACGTAGAGTTGTTAGTCAAACGTGTGTTGATATGTACGTAGAGTTGTTAGTCAAACGTGTGTTGGTATGTACGTAGAGTTTTTATGGAAACGTGTGTTGATATGTACGTAGAGTTGTTAGTCAAACGTGTGTTGATATGTACGTAGAGTTGTTAGTCCAACGTGTGTTGGTCAGTACGTAGAGTTATGCTCTTAATGAAATGTGGGGTGACTGGAGCAACAGAACTTATATCCTGTCTGCCCAGAAGTATGGCTACCTTCCTGGGGCTACCCACCTGTTCCTCCCCAGCTTGAGGCTACACATCTGTTCCTCCCCAGCTTGAGGCTACCCACCTGTTCCTCCCCAGCTTGAGGCCACACACCTGTTCCTCCCCAGCTTGAGGCTACCCACCTGTTCCTCCCCAGCTTGAGGCTACCCACCTGTTCCTCCCCAGCTTGAGGCTACCCACCTGTTCCTCCCCAGCTTGAGGCTACCCACCTGTTCCTCCCCAGCTTGAGGCTACACACCTGTTCTTCCCCAGCTTGAGGCCACACACCTGTTCCTCCCCAGCTTGAGGCTAGTGTTAACCCCTGGACAAGGTTGGCAACAGCACCATCGCTCAATATTCCATTAATTCCGTGTTACCGTACGTTATTACTCCGTTTTCCTCCTTATTTCCGGGTGACCGTGGGATGCTGGCACCATGATGGCACCGTAAAGGCACTGCGGTGGCACCAGTATACTGCCAAATGGTTGCCATAGTGGCACCACAATGGCACTATGGTGGCACCAGCATTACTACTACTAAGTGGTGCCATAGTAGCGCTATGGTGGTGCCAATATGCTGCTAAATGCGTGCCACAGTGGTACCATAATGGCACCAGGGTATGCTAAGATGGTGCCATAATAGCACCATAATGGTGGTGTTTGTATGCTAAGATGGTGCCATAATAGCACCATAATGGTGGTGTTTGTATGCTAAGATGGTGCCATAATAGCACCATAATGGTGGTGTTTGTATGCTAAGATGGTGCCATAATAGCACCATAATGGTGGTGTTTGTATGCTAAGATGGTGCCATAATAGCACCAATAATGGTGGTGTTTGTATGCTAAGATGGTGCCATAATAGCACCATAATGGTGGTGTTTGTATGGTAAGATGGTGCCATAATAGCACCATAATGGTGGTGTTTGTATGCTAAGATGGTGCCATAATAGCACCATAATGGTGGTGTTTGTATGCTAAGATGGTGCCATAATAGCACCAATAATGGTGGTGTTTGTATGCTAAGATGGTGCCATAATAGCACCATAATGGTGGTGTTTGTATGCTAAGATGGTGCCATAATAGCACCATAATGGTGGTGTTTGTATGCTAAGATGGTGCCATAATAGCACCATAATGGTGGTGTTTGTATGGTAAGATGGTGCCATAATAGCACCATAATGGTGGTGTTTGTATGCTAAGATGGTGCCATAATAGCACCATAATGGTGGTGTTTGTATGCTAAGATGGTGCCATAATAGCACCATAATGGTGGTGTTTGTATGCTAAGATGGTGCCATAATAGCACCATAATGGTGGTGTTTGTATGGTAAGATGGTGCCATAATAGCACCATAATGGTGGTGTTTGTATGCTAAGATGGTGCCATAATAGCACCATAATGGTGGTGTTTGTATGCTAAGATGGTGCCATAATAGCACCATAATGGTGGTGTTTGTATGCTAAGATGGTGCCATAATAGTACCAATAATGGTGGTGTTTGTATGCTAAGATGGTGCCATAATAGCACCATAATGGTGGTGTTTGTATGCTAAGATGGTGCCATAATAGCACCAATAATGGTGGTGTTTGTCTACTTCCCCCCGTCATTACCCCTCCCCCCCCTCTTCCCAACAACCGAGTCCCGTCCCCCCCTTCTCTCCTCACCCCTCACCTGTCCTCTTCCTCCCCTCCTTCCCCGAGTAAAGGGAAGGACCATGGTGGGTGGGGTTGAGGGTGGGGAGGTAGCAGTGGCGTGAGGCACACCTCGTCTAATTGAAACATTAATCGCACGGTCACGGGAAGACGACGCGTTCGCAGGGCACCCTGCACGCGCGTGTGGCGCTGCACGTGTGTGTGTGTGTGTGTGTGTGTGCGTGTTGTGTGTGTAATTTCCTCTTCGTATGGCAAGTGTGTTCTGCTCTCGTGAGGCTCCAATCTCTTGGACTTTCTCTATCGCACACCTTTTTTTTTAAACCCTCGTATGATGTCCTTTTAAAAGTTCATTGTCCCTCATTAAAAACGCTGTGACCAAACTTAAGGAGGAGCGTGTGTTGCTTTTAGGCGTAATGCAGGAGTGAAAAACAACAAAAAAATATTGCAAAATACTTTCTTATGTATTTGAATGCGATTGTATGTCATGGGAAAAGTTTCCCCTCCTGTATTATGCAACGAGTTAGGGGGGGGCCACCTCAGCTCCCAAGGTACTCTCTAGCCTTCTGATCACTTGTGCTTCATCCTCATTATTGTGTATTCGTTTGGGAATGGATTTCACCAACCGTGTATCACATCAAGTCTGGAGTCAAGTCAAGGCCTCCATTACTGTAGGGATGATGGAAGGCCAAACAAATATTAAGGTATGGGTCCACTCCATCGCGCATGTCATTTGCAAAGATCAAGAAGAATGACGGTTCTCGAGACTCCCTGGCATGTGTGTTCTTTGTTCCTCACACATTCACAAAAATTATTTTTTTTTTCTTTTCGTCCATCGGAGTCTCCCCTCCCCTTGCTATACCATCCTCCTGTGTTGTACAATCGAACGTTCTTCTTTTTTTCTTTCTTTCTGGCGGTCCAAATGCACACACACACACACACACACACACACACACACACACACACACACACACCCCACCCGATGTTTTCTTATGTCTAAAACGGAGCTCACTCTTTCGTAGAAGTCTAGTATTCCTTCATTAATGAACGACCTTGTTTTCCTGACTGCCTCTTGCCTCTCGTTTAGCTACTTTCTCTCCTCTGGAATTTAACTGTCAGCGGCGCCAGTTTTGCTGTTACTCTCTCTCTCTCTCTCTCTCTCTCTCTCTCTCTCTCTCTCTCTCTCTCTCTCTCTCTCTCTCTCTCTCTCTCTCTCTCTCTCTCTCTCCCCCTCCCCCTCAGAACAAGCACAGTCAAAAAATGCCCAGTTTGATTGGAGGGGTTTTCTATGTGTCTCAGCAGTGCCGGAGTCCACCGCGAAAGCTCGCGATTTCATTCGACCTACGACCACCCGCCATCGCCCTGATCCTTGTGTCGTCTCGTTCGACTTACGATCCCCCCCCCCCCCCCCCCCCCCCCCGCCATCGTCCTGATCCCTGTGTCTACTTTATGGAAGAACCTTGTCGTCTCATTATAGGCTTACGCAGCCGTTGCGAGGTCTTGATACGCCCTCGGTAGTTGGGTGCGATCGCTAGGGCTGCGTATACACCACCCCCACCGCTTCGACAGCTTCCTCGACTCTCCGTCTGTCGTAACCTCAGAGAGAGGGAAGACCTCTCTTGCTCTCATCCTCGACAGCCGTGACGTCATCAACAAAGCCGCCAGTTACCTTAGCTGCTGCGGTCTTGCGCGGTTCTTCAGCAAGTGTCGCCCGGCTGGATGCTCCCAAGAGGGCCGGGCCGGTCACCTTCCAGATCCCTCTCACTTGTGGCGTCCCACTGGCCACAACGTTGGGTCCCGCGTTGTTTCTCCGTCCTTATAAACGATGGCCCTTGATGGATGCACCTTCCCCGCCTGGTTTACCTCCGTACGCACCACACGGTAGAGACTATTAACAAAGGTGCGGACTTAGGGGATCCAAGATCATCCCTGAGTCTTCTTAGGTAACCCAGTCACCATTTGCTCAAACACCCTGGTCTCCCTCCGGCCTCTCTATATAGCCATCAACCAGGACTTAGCGTGATAATTTGAGAAGAAGCCGTTCTACCATTTCTCTCGCCACCGCGAACTCCTGCCACCTGAGATCCCATGTCCCCAAGGTGCAGTTCGTCACCACAACAGGAACGAGACCTTCCAAGGTCGTACAGACCGTTATGAGAACAGCCTCGTCCCAACCACTGTAAACATCATCACTAACTAGTGGGCTGCAACCCCTAGTTAGTAAAGAGTGTCTGTGTAACCACCTCACACATATATTCTGTGGCTTCAATGTGTATTCTTTATGTCACCTCTCTGTATATTTTCAGCCTTAAGCGAGTGTACCATTAATCATCGTAATTATTATCATTTTTATTATTATTATTATTATTATTATTATTATTATTATTATTATTATTATTATTATTATTATTGTTATTAGTAGTGAAGACGTGGTACATATATATACAAGGTTAAGAGACGGGGCAACACAGTGTGAGCCTGTCTCCCCCCGTAGCACACAATTATTAATCGCAGTTAGTAGTCACATAAACGCACACACACACACACACACACACACACACACACACACACACACACACACACACACACACACACACACACACACACAAAGCAGGGCGTCCCACAGGAGATCATTAACAACATAAGTGAATCTTTCTATTCTGCTGCCTGGACGGCCCTCATAATGGCCAGTTATATTCGCTTTTAACCCTCCTCTCCCAGACCTTGTGTGGGGGGTTGAGGTGGGGTTCGTATCCCCCTTCCTCCCCCTTCCCCTCCCCCTCCTCTCTCTCCCTCCTCTCCCTCTTCTTGAGCCCCGTTGCTGGGTCTTGCCCCCCCGCCTTCCCCCCCGTTCCCCCTTCAGGAGGAGGGGGGGGGGGGCCTCCTCCCCCTTTTCCTGCAGGAGTCCTTGGCCGGGGTGTTCTTTTGTCAGAGTCCCCCGGCCTGGCCCGGCCCGGCCCGGCCAGGCGCCCACACCACACCCGCCCCCCTTCCCTCCAGGACACAGACACACACACACACACACACACCCAGGACACGTCTCTCCCCCAACCCTCTTCCTCCCCCTCTCCCCTCCTCATTTACAGTTAGATTTTGACGATAATATATATATATATATATATATATATATATATATATATATATATATATTATATTATATTATATTATATTATATTATATTATATATATATATATATATATATATATATATATATATATATATATATATATATATATTATATTATATTATATTATATTATATATATATATATATATATATATATATATATATATATATATATATATATATATATCAAAGGTGGGGGTGTTCGTGTTGCTGGAAGTACATGGTTTCTTTTTCTTTATTTTCATTTTTTTTTTTAACCACATTATGTGAGATTTACATGAGAACGCCAGCCTGCCTCGCGGTGAGCGCATGACTCACTCCTGATGAACGCGAGTCTTGTGCTGAGCGCTAGATTTCCCCAGTGAAAGCCAGGCTACTGATGAACGCCAGACTGCTACCGAACGCTGGAATTCTACTGAACGCCAGAATCCAGCTATAAGCCAGTCTCCTACTGAACGCCAGATGCCTAATGAACGCCACCATCCAGCTGAACGCCAGTCTCCTACTGAACACCAAAACCCAGCTGAACGCCAGAACCCAACTGAGCGCCAAACTCCAGCTGAACGCCAAAACCCAGCTGAACGCCAGAACCCAACTGAGCGCCAAACTCCAGCTGAACGCCAAAACCCAGCTGAACGCCAGACTCCTACTGAACCTCAGTCTCCTACTGAACGCCAGAGTCCACCTGAACGCCAGACTAAGTCCCTAAATCCACCCTCCACATTCGTAGGTTCAGAACACGAGTTACAAGCGTTACAGCAGGTGATACAGTAGAGTCTCTCTCTCGAGGCATTACAGGCTACAGGCTCGTCCCCACGCCCTCTTGGGGTACAGAACACGACGAGGGACCATATCTCGTCGTCCCATTCTTCACCATCACCCCTTGACGACCTGGTCCACATGACTGGGCTGTATCGAATGGCCTTGCCCCATCCCTCCCTCCTTCCCTCCTTCCCTCCCTTCCTTCCCTCCAAGATGGAGGGAGGATTTGACCCGTCTCACGTTCGCCTTCCCCCCCCCCCCCCTTCCCCAGAGTGAGCCTGCAACCCTTGGGTTTTGGTGAGAAGAGAGAGGGAGAGAGAGGGACGTGTCACAGTGCCCCAGCCTCCTCCTCCCTCCTCCTCCTGCGGTGCACAATAGGACTTCCACTCACCATTACATCTTCTGTTTTCTCTCCCACTTCCCGTCTTTCACGTCCTTCCTCTTGGCACACATCCTCCGCCTCCCGACGCTCCTCCTCCTCCTCCTCCTCCTGCCTCGCAGCAGCGTGTCACAGCGTGTCCCTCACACTTCCAGCTCGCCTCTGCACCTGGGTAGACCCAGCCTCCGCTCCTCACTCATTTTTCCCCCTTGCCTCTCATTCCGCGTCTGTGTCTGTTTTTTTTTACTGTATGTTGCATCTGTGCCCTTCTTTGTCCGTCTCATTTTCATCATTTTGCTCTACCCATAAATTACGTCTCTCTCTCTCTCTCTCTCTCTCTCTCTCTCTCTCTCTCTCTCTCTCTCTCTCTCTCTCTCTGACTCTCACTCCATCTCTACCTACTCATTGGCCCCTTCAACTCCATCTCTTTTTCCTCTTTACCTCATCGTCCAACCCATCGTCAGCGCTAGACTGAAAGTTGAAATGTGTACTGAGAACATCCCATCTCGGGGGGCGGATAATGAGCGGCATGACAGCGAGAATGTTCAAAACGAGAGACGGAAATATGGTGTTGGTGGTGGTGGTGGTGGAAACTGATCCACGTACACCCATTAGTGACACACTGTGTTGTCTTGTGTGATCAACCAGCCTAGCGAACCGGGGCTGACAGTTCGCAGGGAAATTCCGTAAGCACTTTACGAGGGATGAAATGGAACGCACGCACGAGTGCGAACGATGAAATGGAACGCAAGCACGAGTGCGAATGATGAAATGGAACGCAAGCACGAGTGATGAAATGGAACGCACGCACGAGCGTTCTTGAAGAACTGGAAGAACTGGAACGAGACCCTCTGGAGAGATAGACAGTCTGGAAAGAGGAGATAGATGTGATTTACGTACGGTAAGAGATAGGAGGAGTCCAGGGAAAGCAGCTAAGGATATAAAAACAGTCCTAATATATAGATTTCATGCATTATGAAGGACTCCGTGATGTGGATATATGAAAAAGATGGTAGACTTAACTGTGGTGAGCCAGGCCAGATTGAAGGACAGGCTCCTCCTGTGAAACGAGGGCTCTGTAGGGCGTGATTACCGGCTGGCTGGTGCCTGGGAGGGAAGACTGGACACACACGGGCTAAGAACCTGTTCCACATGATGGCGAGGGAGGGCGGACGACTGTGCAGTGTGTGTGTGTGCGTGTGAGGCGGCGGAACACAACAGTGTTGTCGAACAAGCAGGATACGCGCCGGCCCTGTCTCGCTGTGGTTGGGTCTCTCTCTCTCTCTCTCTCTCTCTCTCTCTCTCTCTCTCTCTCTCTCTCTCTCTCTCTCTCTCTCTCTCTCTCTCTCTCTCTCTCTCTCTCTCCACCTCCTTCAACGCTCCTTCGCTACCTTCCCCCTCCCCGACTCCTCCCTCCATCATCGTCGTCTTCACGAATTTCTCCCCCTCAAACGCTTGCCCTTTCCCCCCCTCCCTCCGACTAGCTCCTCTCCCCCTCCTCCCTCTCCAATCCCTCTCCCATCCCTCCTGCTACTGTGTGTGTGTGTGTGTGTGTGTGTGTGTGTGTGTGTGTGTGTGTGTGTGTGTCCCTCACCTCCCTCCCTCCTTCATCCACCTCCCCACCTCCCTATACCCCCACCAGACAAGCTTGGGGAGGGAGGGAGGAGCGAGAGGTGTTGGTTATATCCCCTGTGATAATAGCCAGCTCCAGGGGGGCGGGGAGTATAGCCATGTGGAGGGTGGAGGCGAGGGAGGGAGAGAGGGAGAAGCTCAACTCGCTCAAGCATAAGCTAAGACGCTTTGGTGTGCTTCCCACTCTCACACACACACACACACTCCTTGCACCAGTCATGGGGTAGTCTCACCATTTACCACACTCTCGCTACTTCATTAATCTCACCGCACGCACCAGTTTATCCTGTAGTAAATCACACACACACACACACACACACACACACACACACGCACACAGAGCAGGCCATGGCTTCGGTCAGCGCATTTTGAGAAGCACAAAGAGCTAATAGAGGAGGTCCAGAGGAGGGCAGTAAAGACGGTACCTGAATTAAGAGGTCTGAGTTATACCGGGAAAAGGTGATTATGCACGAAACTTGGTAGAGAAAACAGTGATGAATGAATGGAGTAAACTGAACGGTGACGTTGTGAATGTGGACAGCTGAACAGATGTTTGAGAAGTCGTATCATAACAGAGAACGTTCAAGAGATGGGGCCTTCACGAGTGTAGAACTCCCTCCCTCTATGGTATAGAACTCCCTCCCTGTGCAGTACAGAACTCCCTCCCTGTGCAGTACAGAACTCCCTCCCTGTGCAGTACAGAACTCCCTCCCTGTGCAGTACAGAACTCCCTCCCTGTGCAGTACAGAACTCCCTCCCTGTGCGGTACAGAACTCCCTCCCTGTGCAGTACAGAACTCCCTCCCTGTGCAGTACAGAACTCCCTCCCTGTGAAGTACAGAACTCCCTCCCTGTGCAGTACAGAACTCCCTCCCTGTGCAGTACAGAACTCCCTCCCTCAGCAGTACAGAACTCCCTCCCTCTGCAGTACAGAACTCCCGCCCTGTGCAGTACAGAACTCCCTCCCTGTGCGGTACAGAACTCCCTCCCTATGCAGTACAGAACTCCCTCCCTGCGCAGTACAGAACTCCCTCCCCGTGCAGTACAGGACTCCCTCCCTGTGCAGTACAGAACTTCCTCCCTGTGCAGTACAGAACTCCCTCCCTGTGCAGTACAGAACTCCCTCCCTATGCAGTACAGAACTCCCTCCCTGTGCAGTACAGAACTCCCTCCCTGTGCAGTACAGAACTCCCTCCGTGTGCAGTACAGAACTCCCTCCCTGTGCAGTACAGAACTCCCTCCCTATGCAGTACAGAACTCCCTCCCTGTGCCGTACAGAACTCCCTCCCTGTGCAGTACAGAACTCCCTCCCTGTGCAGTACAGAACTCCCTCCCTGTGCAGTACAGAACTCCCTCCCTGTGCAGTACAGAACACCCTCCCTGTGCCGTACAGAACTCCCTCCCTGTGCAGTACAGAACTCCCTCCCTATGCAGTACAGAACTCCCGCCCTGTGCAGTACAGAACTCCCTTCCTGTGCAGTACAGAACTCTCTCCCTGTGCAGTACAGAACTCCCTCCCTGTGCAGTACAGAACTCCCTCCCTATGCAGTACAGAACTCCCTCCCTTTGCAGTACAGAACTCCCTCCCTGTGCAGTACAGAACTCCCTCCCTGTGCAGTACAGAACTCCCTCCCTGTGCAGTACAGAACTCCCTCCCTGTGCAGTACAGAACTCCCTCCGTCTGCAGTACAGAACTCCCTCCCTGTGCAGTACAGAACTCCCTCCCTGTGCAGTACAGAACTCCCTCCGTGTGCAGTACAGAACTCTCTCCCTGTGCAGTACAGAACTCCCTCCCTGTGCAGTACAGAACTCCCTCCCTGTGCAGTACAGAACTCCCGTAAAGTCCGAATCGAATATCCCGAAGGATGTAGGGAAGGAGTGCGTGGTGATTGCAGTTCGCAGAGCCTCTCGTAAGATGGTAGTCAGAAAAAGGGCGATGGGTCACCAAGGTTCGTTCCGGACAGGTTCTAAAGACGTGTCGATTATTTTTGTTTAACCGTTACGAGAAGAGGGACGGCGATAAACCCCCAACCCAACCCACCTCACCCCACCCCACCCCACCCCAACCCACCCCACCCCACCCCACCCCACCCCACCCCAACCCAACCCAACCCACCCCAACTCACCCCACCCCAACTCACCCCAACCCACCCCAACCCAACCCACCCCAACCCAACCCAACCCACCCCACCCCAACCCACCCCAACCCAACCCACCCCAACCCACCCCACCCCACCTGAACTATTCTCGATAAGAATGATACTGAATGATACATATCAGAGAGCCTCGATTACTTCAATATTTCACGTGAGGGGAAAGTTTCCATTTGAAGGTGAAAGATCACTTCCTGTGAGCCAGACAAGACTTCCTCGGGAGAGTCCGTTGCAATAGGCTCAAAAGAGAGAGAGAGAGAGAGAGAGAGAGAGAGAGAGAGAGAGAGAGAGAGAGAGAGAGAGAGAGAGAGACTCCAGGATCGCCTTGAACGCCCAGCATATCCCGTATGGGAACTCGTCTTGGGGCAAGGAGAACTAACTGTACGGGGGAGGCACACACCCACACACTGCCCAGTGGTCAAGCACTAGATCTGGCCACACTGTCCAGTGGTCAAGCACTAGATCTGGCCACACTGTCCAGTGGTCAAGCACTAGATCTGGCCACACTGTCCAGTGGTCAAGCACTAGATCTGGCCACACTGTCCAGTGGTCAAGCACTAGATCTGGACCTAAGTAGATGTGGGTCCGTCGAGGCACTAGGAAGAGACCATGGGGGGGGGATATGAAATATGAATATGAAAGATCTGGTAGAGGAGGTCCGAAGGAGCCTGACGTTAAGAAGGAAGAGTTACGTCGAGGGGTTGGAGGTTTTATTGGATTCGTCCCTCCATGGAAGGAGAGATGAGGGAGAGGTGACTTCATCACAACCTTCTAGCCAATTTCTTTCTTTTTTTTTCTATTTTTTTCAACATTGTCGAATGTAATGGACGATTCCTTAGAACTATAGATACAGAGGGAAAACGATCACCACACTGGACGGGAGGACGATGTCTGCTGCCTCCTTCTGCTCCCCCTTGCCTTACGTCGTGCCAGTGGGGGAGGGAGGAGGAGGAGGAGGAGGGGATGTCTGCTGCCTCCTTCTGCTCCCCCTTGCCTTACGTCGTGCCAGTGGGGGAGGGAGGAGGAGGAGGAGGGGATGTCTGCTGCCTCCTTCTGCTCCCCCTTGCCTTACGTCGTGCCAGTGGGGGAGGAAGGAGGAGGAGGAGGGGATGTCTGCTGCCTCCTTCTGCTCCCCCTTGCCTTACGTCGTGCCAGTGGGGGAGGAAGGAGGAGGAGGAGGGGATGTCTGCTGCCTCCTTCTGCTCCCCCTTGCCTTACGTCGTGCCAGTGAGGGAGGAAGGAGGAGGAGGAGGGGATGTCTGCTGCCTCCTTCTGCTCCCCCTTGCCTTACGTCGTGCCAGTGAGGGAGGAAGGAGGAGGAGGAGGGGATGTCTGCTGCCTCCTTCTGCTCCCCCTTGCCTTACGTCGTGCCAGTGGGGGAGGAAGGAGGAGGAGGGGATGTCTGCTGCCTCCTTCTGCTCCCCCTTGCCTTACGTCGTGCCAGTGGGGGAGGAAGGAGGAGGAGGGGATGTCTGCTGCCTCCTTCTGCTCCCCCTTGCCTTACGTCGTGCCAGTGAAGGAGGGAGGAGGAGAAGGAGGGGGGAAGAATGGTGTGCGCCCCGCGCCGCTCGCTCCCCCTCCCGAGGCAGGAAACCACGACGGGTGTACAGTTGCCCGACCCAGCACGGCAACAAACAATTAACCGTAAATAAAAAACAATAATCATGTCTTGGGAGAGAGCTGCTGCGTTGCTCGATCCACCCCACCACCCCATGGGATGGCTGACTCTCCCTCTCTCTCATCTCTCTCTCTCTCTCTCTCTCTCTCTCTCTCTCTCTCTCTCTCTCTCTCTCTCTCTCTCTCTCTCTCTCTCTCTCTCGGCAGTGACGCGGCTGACCTGGGGTCGTGGACCTGGAGGTGTGGGGCCGAGATCCTACCTTTTTCTTTCCCTCCTTCCCCTTCCCTCCTTCCCCACACACACGCACCATTCCCCCTCCTACAACCTCCCCCACCCCATTCCTTACTCTCCCGAAGCCCCCACCCATCACTCCCCATCCCTGCCGCCTCCTCACCCATGATTATACAATTACCTTAGTAAATAAGATGGCATTTAATACCCTCCCCTCCCCTCCCCTCACACACAATTATAAGTTATCAAATCTCGATGTCTTTGTTGTTGTTGTTGTTTGTTTTTTGTTGTTGTTTGTGGTTGTTCTCCAAGTATAAAGATGTCAGTGTGTGTGTGTGTGTGTGTGTGTGTGTGTGTGTGTGTGCGTGTGTGTATGTGTGTGTGTGTGTGTGTGTGTGTGTGTGTGTGTGTGTGTGTGTGTGTGTGTTGCTCAGAGCCTTGGATTACATTAGGTTGATGACAGTGGGGATATTACTTTTGTGGGTCACGACCTTTGTGCACAGAGGAGAGGGTTACCTTGACCAGCAGAGATTACCTTAAGTGCACAGAGATTACATTCGCACAGGGATTACCTTCACAGCACAGGGATTACACTATAAATACAGGAATTACCTTAACAGCACAGGGATTACATTAGAAATACAGGCATTACCTTCACAGCACAGGGATTACATTAGAAATACAGGAATTACCTTAGCAGCACAGGGATTACATTAGAAATACAGGCATTACCTTCACAGCACAGGGATTACATTAGAAATACAGGCATTACCTTCACAGCACAGGGATTACATTAGAAATACAGGAATTACCTTAGCAGCACAGGGATTACATTAGAAATACAGGCATTACCTTCACAGCACAGGGATTACATTAGAAATACAGGCATTACCTTCACAGCACAGGGATTACATTAGAAATACAGGAATTACCTTAGCAGCACAGGGATTACATTAGAAATACAGGCATTACCTTCACAGCACAGGGATTACATTAGAAATACAGGCATTACCTTCACAGCACAGGGATTACATTAGAAATACAGGAATTACCTTAACAGCACAGGGATTACATTAAAAATACAGGGATTACTTTAACAGCACAGGGATTACATTAAGAATACAGGGATTACCTTAACAGCACAGGGATTACATTAAGAATACAGCAATTACCTTAACAGCACAGGGATTACATTAAGAATACAGGGATTACCTTAACAGCACAGGGATTACATTAAGAATACAGCAATTACCTTAACAGCACAGGGATTACATTAAGAATACAGGGATTACCTTAACAGCACAGGGATTACATTAAAAATACAGGGATTACCTTCACGGCACGAGTGTCCCCCAGAAAACAGCTGTCCGTCAGTGCAGCTGTTGCGCTCAAGACAGCTGCTCCTCAGCACAGCTGCCTCTCAAGACAGCTGCTCCTCAGCACAGCTGCCTCTCAAGACAGCTGCTCCTCAGCACAGCTGCCTCTCAAGACAGCTGCTCCTCAGCACAGCTGCCTCTCAAGACAGCTGCTCCTCAGCACAGCTGCCTCTCAAGACAGCTGCTCCTCAGCACAGCTGCCTCTCAAGACAGCTGCTCCTCAGCACAGCTGCCTCGCCCTTCCGGGAATGGATACAGTAATACAGCCAAAATACTGTAGCCTAATCATACATCGCCATAGGCCACAGTGAAATAGGAACTCCCTTCCTTCCCTCCCTCGCTCGCTCCCACAAGTGAAAAAATTGGCATTGGTACGAACGACTCAATTGCTCTATACCAATTCCGAGGTAGTTTTGGGAACCACGGGGTCAGAGACCGTGGCCGTGTGGTGTCAAATTTCCTCCTTTACTATCTTGGTGATTTCCCCCCCCCTTTCCCCATCTCTTCCCTTCCCCCGCCCACCGCCCCTTCACACGGCTCCTATACACGCTCTTCCCCCCCTCACCCCTCACCTCTTTTCTCTCCGATTTAGGCGTGTGTGTGTGTGTGTGTGTCCCCCCTCCTCTCTCTCTCTCTCTCTCTCTCTCTCTCTCTCTCTCTCTCTCTCTCTCTCTCTCTCTCTCTCTCTCTCTCTCTCTCTCTCTCTCTCTCTCTCTCTTTCCAACACCCTCTCACCCCGACACCGTCTCCCACCCACCCACCCACACCCACAACGTCTTCCCCTTGAAAAAAAAAAAAAACACCCCCTCCCCCTCCACCCTTCCTCTCTCTCTCTCTCTCCCCACCTCACCTCACACCTCCTCCTCCTCCCCTTCCCCCCCTCCTCCCTCACTTAGAGGCCAGTAATCACAGAGAGGACAAGCTAATTGAAAAGATCCGGCCCGGCATCCAAATGGGAGGGGCAGAAGGCGTCGGCTAATTACCCGGCTTAACCCGCGCTGGTGCCACACACCCGACCCCACCCCCCACCTTCCTCCTCCTTCCTCCTCCCCCGCCTTCCTCCTTCCTCCTCCTCCTCCTCCTCATCCCCCCCCGCCTTCCTCCTTCCTCCTCCTCCTCCTCATCCCCCCCTTCCTCCTTCCTCCTCCCTCTTCCTCCTCCTCCTAACCCCCTTTCCTTCTTCAAGGAGGGAGAGTCTTCCCCCCCCTTTTCCTTCTTCTTCAAGGAGGGAGGAGGAGGGAGGGAGAGGGATGGGGTTTTCTCCACCAGCTTAGGAAGGGGATCCTGGGAATTACAGGCACTTAGCGGTGCCGGAGTAAGATGTATGCTCAGCACGGAAAATGTAGTTTGTCATGGGAAATGTGGAATGATGATTACGGCCGAGTGTCGGTACGGTACGCTCGGGCGGGGAGGGAGGGTTAAAGCAGTGACGGCTGCAAGGGATGGTGGAGGAGATGGTGTTGGTGGCGGTGATGGTGATGGAGGCGATGGTGTTGGCGACGAGGGTGGTGATGGAGGAGGTGGTGGTGGTGGTGGCGACGGTTGGCGACGAGGGAAGTGATGGTGGCGGTGGTGGTGATGGAGGCGATGGTGTTGGCGACGAGGGTGGTGATGGAGGAGGTGGTGGTGGTGGTGGCGACGGTTGGCGACGAGGGAAGTGATGGTGGTGGTGGCGGTGGCGGTGGTGATGGAGTTGATGGTAGTGGTGGTGGTGGTGGTGTTGGCGAAGATGGTGGTGGGTGGTGGAGACGACGATGGTGATGGTGGTGTTGGCGAAGATGGTGGTGGGTGGTGGAGACGACGATGGTGGTGGTGTTGTTGGCGAAGATGGTGGTGGGTGGTGGAGACGACGATGGTGATGGTGGTGTTGGCGAAGATGGTGGTGGGTGGTGGAGACGACGATGGTGATGGTGGTGTTGGCGAAGATGGTGGTGATCGTGATGTTGGTGGTGGCGTTTCTTCTTTTTTTTTTCCCCTGACGTCGGAGATTCAGGTCCCAAGTCTCCTTCAAGGCCATCAAAGGCCACCTTTCAATCCGATAGAAAAACCTTTTTAAATACAAGCCTTTTTTTTCCTTCTTTTTTTAAATACAAGATTTTTTTTTCCTTTTTTTAAATACAAGCCTTTTTTTCCTTCTTTTTTTAAATACAAGCCTTTTTTTCCTTCTTTTTATAAATACAAGCCTTTTTTTCCTTCTTTTTTTAAATACAAGATTTTTTTTCCTTTTTTTAAATACAAGCCTTTTTTTCCTTCTTTTTTTAAATACAAGCCTTTTTTCCTTCCTTTTTTTAAATACAAGCCTTTTTTTCCTTTTTTAAATACGTCTTTTTTTTCCTTCCTTTTTTTTAAATCTCCCTTGCAGCACCGGGGGTATACCTACCTCCTCCTGTGTGGTACGTACACCACTTGCAGTATACTGAGTATACCTACCCCCCTCCTCCTCCTGTGTGGTACGTACACCACTTGCAGTATACTGAGTATACCTACCCCCCTCCTCCTCCTGTGTGGTACGTACACCACTTGCAGTATACTGAGTATACCTACCCCCCTCCTCCTCCTGTGTGGTACGTACACCACTTGCAGTATACTGAGTATACCTACCCCCTCCTCCCCCTGTGTGGTACGTACACCACTTGCAGTATACTGAGTATACCTACTACCTCCTCCTGTGTGGTACGTACACCACTTGCAGTATACTGAGTATACCTACCCCCTCCTCCCCTGTGTGGTACGTACACCACTTGCAGTATACTGTGTATACCTACCACCTCCTCCCCCTGTGTGGTACGTACACCACTTGCAGTATACTGAGTATACCTACCCCCCTCCTCCTCCTGTGTGGTACGTACACCACTTGCAGTATACTGAGTATACCTACTACCTCCTCCTGTGTGGTACGTACACCACTTGCAGTATACTGAGTATACCTACCCCCCTCCTCCCCCTGTGTGGTACGTACACCACTTGCAGTATACTGAGTATACCTACTACCTCCTCCTGTGTGGTACGTACACCACTTGCAGTATACTGAGTATACCTACCCCCCTCCTCCTCCTGTGTGGTACGTACACCACTTGCAGTATACTGAGTATACCTACCCCCTCCTCCCCCTGTGTGGTACGTACACCACTTGCAGTATACTGAGTATACCTACCCCCTCCTCCCCTGTGTGGTACGTACACCACTTGCAGTATATTGTGTATACCCGTAATGATCATGACACACATGTGGCCAAGATCGATGCTATGTAAACTCAAGATTACATATATACGTGACTTACGAGAGATTACATAGTCTTACCTGTCTACCTACATAGTCAAAACGCCCGTCCAATTTTAAAAGCCTTACCTGTCTACCTACATAGTTAAAACACCTGTCCAATTTTAAAAGCCTTACCTGTCTACCTACATAGTCAAAACGCCCGTCCAGTTTTAAAACCCTTACCTGTCTATCTGCGTAAGCAAAACGCCCGTCCAGTTTTAAAACCCTTACCTGTCTACCTGCGTAAGCAAAACGCCCGTCCAATTTTAAAAGCCTTACCTGTCTACCTGCGTAAGCAAAACGCCCGTCCAATTTTAAAAGCCTTACCTGTCTACCTGCGTAAGCAAAGCGCCCGTCCAATTTTAAAAACCTTACCTGTTTACCTGCATAGTCAAAACGCCCGTCCAGTTTTAAAAGCCTTACCTGTCTACCTGCGTAAGCAAGGCGCCCGTCCAATTTTCCCCCTTGCCCTCCGTGACCCAGGTGGACGACCGTGACGGTAATCCTTTTTTTTTTTTCTTTTTTTTTTTAAGACGCCGACGGAAGTCACCGCGGGGCGTTGTCGTTTTCGGAAACAGAATCCGTAGGAATCCGCCCTTAAGTCAGCGGATTACCCCGCCTTCTCGTGGGATCTTCGCCGTCCGTGGCTGCTTACACACGTACATATACTCTCTCTCTCTCTCTCTCTCTCTCTCTCTCTCTCGCTCTCTCTCTCTCTCTTTTCTCACACACACACACACACACACTCACACACACACACACATCAGCAGCAGCAGATATGAGACAACAGCAATTAATTTCGTGGTTTAACTGTTATGTTTACAGCCTATTGCGGGATCAACCCGGATTATGGGGGTGGAGGGGGGGGGTAGTTTTGCAGGCTCGGGTGTAAAACTACAGCTATAGCAGGTGTATGGTTATGTTGTAGCGGTGTAGAGGAAGAGGAGAGGTGGTTGGGAGGAAGGAGGTGTGTGTGTGTGTGTGTGTGTCTGGCATAGACCCTGGGGTGTGTTGGGGGGGTGATCTTATTGTTATGAATAACGTGTGCACGTTGGGTCGCCCTACTTGAAGGAAAAATGTAAAAAAAAAACAAAAGATGCGAGAGAGAGAGAGAGAGAGAGAGAGAGAGAGAGAGAGAGAGAGAGAGAGAGAGAGAGAGAGAGGCAAGCAGGCGGGCGTACGTGTAAACAACCGTAAACTTAACGGGCCCAGGAAGAAGAGAGAGAGAGAGAGAGAGAGAGAGAGAGAGAGAGAGAGAGAGAGAGAGAGAGAGAGAGAGAGAGAGAGAGAGAGAAGGTTGAGAGGTGATCGAACGCAGGTATACTCAAGAGACGTCAAAGGCCTTGAAAAATCTCCGATCTTAGCAGACGTCAATTTTATTTATTTCTGAAGGCCCACTTCAGTCTGATTTTTCGCTCTTGCCGTAACCCATAAATACAAACACAACGTAGACGTTGTGCGTGGGGAACGGGGCAAAACACTTACTCTTCAGCTGGATTGTCGAAGTGGGGAATGACTCACCGAAGACGGTGAGTTGAAAAGTCATGCCTGCCTTTAATACGGTTAAAAAAATTAGAAGGAAAAAGAAAACCAGACGACGAACTTAGTCGCTTCGAGGCAAAGACCTGACGTTATTTACGCCTTCTTAGTGAAGAGATCGTAAGGGTATGAATCCCCCAATGGCGTCAGTATATGCTTTCCAGCTTTGGTCACACTTGGGTATCTGTCTCTTCTTCTTCCACCTCTTCTCCTCCTCCTCCTCCTCCTCCTCTTCTTCTTCTTCTTCTTCTTCTTCTTCTTCTTCTTCTTCTTCTTCTTGTGCCACAGACACCCTCGAGGCGGACCGGTCAGTCGTCTGTCTCCGTCTGTGTCTCTTTTGTTCTTTGGTAAGTTCGACATTACGCCACTGTGCCTCCTGAACGGTGGGATGGGATGGGATGGGATGGGGTGGGACCTGACGTGTGTGTGTGTGTGTGTGTGTGTAGTGAGTTATTGAGACAAATTTCAGCCACCGACCACCCCATCGCAGGGGGTCACCTACACCTTCCGGCCACGCTGACGCTCCGGGCAGCAGCTGGGTCGACTTAATTCTTACCCTTGGGGGGGGGGGGGGGGGGGGGCTGAAGGGGTGTTTAAAATAACAGTGGAGTATCCCAGCGGCGACGCGCGACCGACCGACCGACCGACCACCCCACGATCCGCGCGCCGACCGGCTGTGTGTGTGCGCGCGCACTTGCTAACGTACCCTGGTCTGAATATGTGTGAGCGAGGAGCCTCCTCCTCCTCCGCTACTGGGTCATAACTTTATGAAGAGAGTTGACAGAACTTCACTGTCACGTAAATAGCCCAAGAAAATGACGATTAATAAAAGAAACAAACAAAAACAAAACAAAAAAAGAGTCAGCGAAGAACAGAGTGGATGAATAGGTAAGGAAGGTGAGAGTGAGAAAAAATATATACGCGGAGAAATAGCAGGGTGAGGAAACTGGCGGACGAATCCATTATTTTCCCCAAAGGGGGAGGAGAGAACTCACCCATCATTCTAACTTGCCATGAGCTTTCCTGAACTACATCCCATGCAAAGCATCCCGTATGAACCCGTGGAAACACATCAAGATGTCAAGGGCGTGACGACACTCCCAGTCCAGTCGAAGAGAGAGGCTCTCTTGTCATTTGTGTGTGTGTGTGTGTGCATATCGAGAAGGTTCCAATGAAGTTTGGCATTGTGGTAAATAGATGGGTTCCAGTGAAGTTTTGGCATTGTGGTAAATAGATGGGATCCAATGAAGTTTGGCATTGTGGTAAATAGATGGGTTCCAGTGAAGTTTTGGCATTGTGGTAAATAGATGGGTTCCAGTGAAGTTTTGGCATTGTGGTAAATAGATGGGTTTCAGTGAAGTTTTGGCATTGTGGTAAATAGATGGGATCCAATGAAGTTTGGCATTGTGGTAAATAGATGGGTTCCAGTGAAGTTTTGGCATTGTGGTAAAAAAATGGGTTCCAGTGAAGTTTTGGCATTGTGGTAAATAGATGGGTTCCAGTGAAGTTTTGGCATTGTGGTAAAAAAATGGGTTCCAGTGAAGTTTTGGCATTGTGGTAAATAGATGGGATCCAATGAAGTTTGGCATTGTGGTAAATAGATGGGATTAAAGCGAGAAGAGAAGAGGAGAGATGAAGATGATGATGAGGAATGGTTTTATGTAGAAGCGGAAGTGACGGTGTGTCACAGAAGGAACGAACGGGTCGTTGCTCGTGGGAGGGACCGCGAAAGAGGGAGTGAAGACTTCCAAAGCCTTGCGGTATAATAGGGAAGGGAAGCAGACGTCGCAAATGCTCAGAGGAGAAGTCGGAGGAATGTCTGTAGAAGAAGAGATGGGTTGGGTGGGGAAAAGAGACCCAAGATTGCTGACTGTGGCATATGTGGATCAGAGCGGAGGAGGTCATAGGTAGCGTTGCTCTGAGCCTGACTTTGCTGCAAGTGAGGGACGTGGGGGGAGAGCAACTGAACTGGACAGAAAGAGAAAAGAAAAAAAAGAATATACATTTGAAGAGGAATTCAGGTTTCACGAAGGTAGACTCAGCCATCTGTGTAACGTAGGGTTACCGAGATGGACGAGGTGGGTGTTACCCATGTTACTAATGTTACCGCGTGTGTTAGAGAAAGAAAAAAGAATATGCATTTGAAGAGGAATTCAGGTTTCACGAAGGTAGACTCAGCCAACTGTGTAACGTAGGGTTACTGAGATGGACGAGGTGGGTGTTACCCATGTTACTAATGTTACCGCGTGTGTTTATTGAGCTGGGCTGGTGCAAATACAGAGTAACTGTAATGACGGGAGGGCTGTGAGAAGAGGTTGCAGAAACAGTAATATGAACAGACAGCGTTTGAGAGAGAGTGTTATAACTCAAAATAAGTTACATCTGCCTCCAAATTGGGAATTTGAGTCTGTAGAGGCAGTTGTAAGGAAGGAGCAGATGACGTAGATCGCCTTCGACGAGAGAAGGAGCCGATGCGAAAGAACCACACACACACACACACACACACACACACACACACACACACACACACACACACAGTAACTGACACCGGCTCTTTTAAAATCAGGACGGCGTCACATTTTCTCGAGAATATTCGGCACTCGGAGTAATGAGTTTAGGAGCGCCCGAGGGCAGGAAATAATGGATGTTGACTTGGAGATCTCCTTACCGGGCCACACCACTGGCGGGCTAATGAGGAAACCAACCCGCCGCCCTCACTCAAAATATTTCCCGCCACTCGTCCCAAGCCGCCCGCTCCTCCCCCCCCCCTAAACCCCAACCAAACTGCCGCTCTCACTTGACTTATTTCTCCCGGAATCTCTTTCGTTGTATGTGATGTTCTGGACCTTATTCATTCGTTTATACTCAGTCTGGAGTGCGTTTACACGCCGCAAGAGGGAGTTACTTTGATAACACGTCGCTCCTCTTCGACCGGATGTATCCCTCCGCCCTCACGTTGAATGTAACCCTTTTTTGATATCCTGTATCGTAGGATAATGTGTGATCTCTCGTCTTTCGATGCTTGGGGGATGTATGGAGAGGATGGGAAAGGGAAGACTGAGGGTGTACAAAAAGCGGAAGGGGGTGAAGGGGACTTGGGAGTATAGAGGGAGGGGTGCAGGTGGAGGTGTATTAGCTAGGGAGAGAGAGAGAGAGAGAGAGAGAGAGAGAGAGAGATAGGAGTGTGTGTCAGCACAGGAGGTTGGTTGTACGGGTGGGGTTGGTCCGGGAGGTCCTGTGGGTGGGGTTGTTGTAGGAGGTTCTTGGAGTGGGGTTTGCGTAGGAGGCTGTGGGTGTGGGGTTAGTGCAGAAGTGGGGTTAGTACAGGAGGCTGTGAGGGGAATGGGGTTTCTGTAGGAGGTTGTGGGTGTGGGGTTATTATAGGATTCGGCCACCCTGCCCGTACTACCCCAGCAGCAGCCGCACGGACCACCCCAACAGGCCTCCGTGGTGTAGTGGTCTGCGATACAGACCATGAATCGTGACACGGGTCCTGCACGTGGTCGGGGTTCGAATCTTGGGTGTGGCAGTCGACCTACACCCAACCCAGGTGTTCATCCTCCCTTCGGGGCTGGTCGATAAATGGGTACCTGGCTTAGGCTGGTGTGTGTGTGTGTGTGTGTGTGTGTGTGTGTGTGTGTGTGTGTGTGACAGTAAGTCTCATCTCCCGTAGCGCTGTGGAAGACTATCCTCCATCTAGGGCCCCTCCTCCATCTAGGGTCTTCCCTCCACCTGTTCCCTCAACTCACCACCTACTCTTCTAAGCTCACACAAGCCACTTCGACCTGTCCAGGTGACCTGGTTGTTCTGGAGTTGTCTACTCCCTCACCCACTAGGGCAGGGGACCGGATGTCCCCTTCTGGTGTCTTGCTCTCGTGTTCCACCAGCCTCAGCCAGGGTGATCCAGGGGGTTCGATCACCCTCCTCACACCTGCCAGACCCGTGCCTCGCCAGGCCAGGCCTTTTGCACATTCGGGGTTTTAGTTTCTTCTCACTGAGTAGGTTTTTGGCACAAACCCTCCCTCCCTCTTTCGCCCATTTCCCTTCTTTTCTTGGCTTTTCCTTGATCCGCATTGGTCAGTGGGACGTTGACATCCCCATCTGGAGGTGGCCCGGCAGGTGGAGACGGTAGCAGTGGTCCAGCGGGTGGAGACGGTAGCAGTGGTCCCAGCAGGTGGAGACGGTAGCAGTGGTCCCAGCAGGTGGAGACGGTAGCAGTGGTCCCAGCAGGTGGAGACGGTAGCAGTGGTCCCAGCTGGTGGAGACGGTAGCAGTGGTCCCAGCAGGTGGAGACGGTAGCAGTGGTCCCAGCAGGTGGAGACGGTAGCAGTGGTCCCAGCAGGTGGAGACGGTAGCAGTGGTCCCAGCAGGTGGAGACGGTAGCAGTGGTCCCAGCAGGTGGAGGAGCCTGGCTAGGGAAAGCAATCAGCTGAGCCAACACCACCTGACACCCCAAATCACCAGACCCACCTTGTTGTCGTGTGACCTCGCCTGACCTCCTTATCACCAGGCTAGTCTGTGTCTCACCACTACTACTGTTACCAGGAGGCCAAGTCTGTCTGTGCCTCACCACTACTACTGTTACCAGGAGGCCAAGTCTGTCTGTGTCTCACCACTACTACTGTTACCAGGAGGCCAAGTCTGTCTGTGCCTCACCACTACGTCTGTTACCATAAGGCCAAGTCTCTCTGTGCCTCACCACTACATCTGTTTACCAGGAGGCCAAGTCTGTCTGTACCTCACCACTACTTCTGTTACCAGGAGGCCAAGTCTGTCTGTGCCTCACCACTACTACTGTTACCAGGAGGCCAAGTCTGTCTGTACCTCACCACTACTAGTGTTACCAGGAGCCAAGTCTGTCTGTGCCTCACCACTCCATCTGTTACCAGGAGGCCAAGTCTGTCTGTGCCTCACCACTCCATCTGTTACCAGGAGGCCAAGTCTGTCTGTGCCTCACCACTACTACTGTTACCAGGAGGCCAAGTCTGTCTGTACCTCACCAGTACGTCTGTTACCAGGAGGCCAAGTCTGTCTGTACCTCACTACTACTACTGTTACCAGGAGGCCAAGTCTGTCTGTGCCTCACCACTACGTCTGTTACCAGGAGGCCAAGTCTGTCTGTACCTCACCACTACTACTGTTACCAGGAGGCCAAGTCTGTCTGTGCCTCACTACTACGTCTGTTACCAGGAGGCCAAATCTGTCTGTGCCTCACCAGTACGTCTGTTACCAGGAGGCCAAGTCTGTCTGTGCCTCACCACTACGTCTGTTACCAGGAGGCCAAGTCTGTCTGTGCCTCACCACTGTTACTGTTACCAGGAGGCCAAGTGTGTCTGTACCTCACCACTACGTCTGTTACCAGGAGGCCAAGTCTGTCTGTGCCTCACCACTACTACTGTTACCAGGAGGCCAAGTCTGTCTGTGGCTCACCACTACTACTGTTACCAGGAGGCCGTCTGTCTGTGCCTCACCACTACGTCTGTTACCAGGAGGCCAAGTCTGTCTGTGCCTCACCACTACATCTATTACCAGGAGGCCAAGTCTGTCTGTGCCTCACCACTGTTACTAGGAGGCCAAGTCTGTCTGTGCCTCACCACTGTTACTGTTACCAGGAGGCCAAGTCTGTCTGTGCCTCACCACTACATCTGTTACCAGGAGGCCAAGTCTGTCTGTGCCTCACCTCGGGGATGAGTTAACGGATAATTTCAGACTTCGTAGGATACAAAAATTCTCCACAAGGGCCCTGGCCGGGGGTCACAGGGAGACTGTGGTCTCGGGGAGTGAGCCACAGTAAGGATGAGACATAGTCTACTCCACCAGCAGCAGCTACCAGTTGCGAGGACATATTGGCCGAACATTCTTGCCCAGCGCCCTCCCTCGCCAGGGCTGCTTCAAATTGACTTTGGACAAATGACTAGCGCAGTCGCCACCACCGCCGTGGGCGCTTCCGCCACTTCCGCCACCACCACAACCACCACAATCTTGCTGGACTACAACCACTTCACAAGGACTAGAAGCGACGACCAATAGCTTGTATATTCTGACCCCAAGCCCTGGTCAAGAGGTAGTTACAACACCAGGCCAAGACCTGACCCCACACCGCCAGGCTAGGTCAGATGTAGTTACAAGCACCAGATACGACCCGACTCTTGGGCGGGTCAGGGGTAGCTACATGGGGTACAACATGGGAAGGACTGATAACAGGAGGACCTGATGGTCCATGACGAGGTTATCTGCGGGGAACGTTAATGACATCATTGAGCGCTGGTTTGTACAGTTGGAGACAGGATAGTAAAGCAGGAGGCTCCTCCCCCACCCACCACAATAGATGGAGACAGGATAGTAAAGCAGGAGGCTCCTCCCCCACCCACCACAATAGATGGAGACAGGATAGTAAAGCAGGAGGCTCCTCCCCCACCCACCACAATAGATGGAGACAGGATAGAAAAGCAGGAGGCTCCTCCCCCACCCACCACAATAGATGGAGACAGGATAGTAAAGCAGGAGGCTCCTCCCCCACCCACCACAATAGATGGAGACAGGACAGTAAAGCAGGAGGCTCCTCCACCACCCACCACTCCCTCCGACACATCAGCTGGCATAAGCGTATCTAAGGAGGAACAGCACGTAGGATGTGCAGTGGATACTGCCGTGGACATTTCTGTCTAGGACTATGAAAGGGGAAAGGTATCCCAAAACATTCCATAACGGGATGTACTGGAAAGGTGGCTGGAAGAGGAAGCGTCCAAAGAAAATGGGTTACTTCCGTAAAGTTACAATGAATAATTGACTTCTTGCAGGTTATTTTCAAAAGTATTATTCATCAGTGTCATTAAGTACTTCAAAGACTTCAATCTTCCTCGGAATCTGAAGTTTTTCCTTGAAAATAATTTTAGATTTATGACGGAAGTAGCTTTGCTGCTCTTCTTTGTATACGTTCCAATTTCTCCATGTCCTTGATCGGGTTTTTGCTTCCCACAAACTGGACAGAGTGTATTCCACATGAGGTCTTGACTTTGGCATCGTAATGACTGAATGGTATTGGTTTCTGTTTTTTTTTTTCCAGTTTCAGTGTATTAATTTTCAATTTATCAATTCTGTTAGCAGTTGTTATATGCAGATGGTCATTCTTTTGTGCATTTTCTTTTTTTCTTGGCCATTTTCTCTTCAAAATCTTTTTCCTTCTTGCATTTCTGTAGATCGTTGTCGACCCATTTCTTTTACGGCACTTATATAGCAGTTCGAACACTTGGTACGACCTGCCCTCCACACCAGGCCAGGTCACCGGTAGTTACAGAACCAGATATATATATATATATATATATATATATATATATATATATATATATATATATATATATATATATGTATGTATGAACTTGACCCGCTCATCAGGTCACCACGAGATACCAAAACCATACAATATAAACTCGCCAGACTTGGTGTAATGTGTTTGGGTTCTGCTCTGACCATACGGTGCTAAGATTCTCTCTCTCTCTCTCTCTCTCTCTCTCTCTCTCTCTCTCTCTCTCTCTCTCTCTCTCTCTCTCTCTCTCTCTCTCGATCGTACTTACGTCGGCTATGTTACTTTTTCAAGAAAAAAAGTAAGTTTAATTACTTTTATTTTTTGTTCCTTTTAGACACTTGCCTCACCATTATGGCGGACGTTCTTCTTGTGTTTACCTGTATCATTACAGCTGTAGTGGTATTGTGGCTGATGTACCGATGGTGTTGTGATCGCGTTGTTCTCCCTGTTGTGGTGGTGATGATCCTGTCACAGGGGTTGTATCGCTGTTGTAGACGTGTATTATTGAGTTGTTTTTATGTTTTTTCCCCATTTTGCACATGTCGTAGTCAGTGATGTTGTAGGGTTGGAGCAGAGTCTGACGCCAGCTGTGGCTGCTCTTGTCCTGGGTTGTTATTTTAGGATTGTCGTTGTAGTCTCTAAGTTGTAGTCTAAGTTGTGGTCTTTCCTTGTGTGTGTGTGGTGGTGTTTATGATTTTTGCTGTTGCTGCTGTGTTAAGCTTTTGTTCTTCCCCGCTGCCTTTTTGGGGGTATGTGTTGTGTGTTTCCGGGGTTGTAGTGATGTTGTAGGGTCATTGGTGTATTGTTGTCACTGGATTTAATTGCATGGTCGTAGGGGCTGTGGCTCTGTTCTGGTTGTAGTGCACTACTGCTGTTGTAGTCCTTGTTGTTGTTGCTATAGGTTGATTGCCGACAGTGTTGTTGAGGTGGGAGGAAAGAGGGCGCTGTTGTCACAACCAGCTTCGTAGTTGCTGATGTTGTAGTGACCTTCGTCGCTGTAGTCGTTGTAGGCACTGCTGCCCTTGTGGTTGTGGTCAATCCCTCCGTTGTCCAGTGTTGTGGAGGGGTGTAAGGATTCCCTCTTTCCCTCCCTCCTTACCCCGCACTCCCTCAGTCCCTCCCTCCTCCCTCTCTGCTTTGCTTAATTAAAATGATAACACAAGTCAAGGAGCGGCGCCGACACCTGCTAACCATCATACTCCTAATTACGTAGCTTACTAATTAAGACACGTATCTCATTAGCTACGTTGACGGCAATTGATGATGACGAACTTCTCACTCCCTCCCATCCCATCCCCTCCCTCTAGGTTTACTTCCATCAGTGGTCGACAGAGGAGGGAGGTGTGGTGGTGGAAGGAAGGTAGGTAGCGGGGAGGGGATGTATGTATATGGCTTGTGTTGCGTCTTCGTCGTCTTGAGTTGCGCAACGCATAGAGAGGCAGTGTTGCCTCAAGGGACACAGGAGGTTAGGCGTTGCAAGGGGCACCGGCCGCTATACCACCCTCGCTCAACCCCGTAGGAGGCGCTGCTGCTGCTGCTATACCACCCTCCCTCAACCCCGTAGGAGGCGCTACTGCTGCTGCTACAGTACCCTCACCATAGACTGCTGCTACTACTACTACTACTGCTACTACTGCTCTCCCCTGAACAGCCAGCCAGGTCGTGCGCATCACGACCCACAAGACGACACGGTCGTCTGTGTCTCCCTCCCTCCCCTCCACCACCACAAGTTGACGCCCACTAAAAAATTTCCTGAAATTGGATCTTATTCAGAAGTTATTTGGGGAAAATTTAAGAGTGGGGAACTTAATTCCTGTGTCCGGGGAGTGGGATGGTCTCTAGCCCAGATTTTGTCTTTGATGCGCCGGGGGGAAGGGGGGAGTGGAAAAAAAGGGGGGGAAAAAAAGTTTTCCGGGAACTATTTTTAACGATTACTTTCTTTTTTTCTTCTTCTTCTTTTCTCTCTCTACATATTTTCATTCGCTGAGTTCTGACCCTCCCATCCCCTTTTCCCTCCTCCTCCTCCTTGCGTGGGTCTGGATGTTCGTGCCGGATACAAAACAGATGACTTGATCCACAAGTAACCGTGTCAAGGAGAGAGAGAGAGAGAGAGAGAGAGAGAGAGAGAGAGAGAGAGAGAGAGAGAGAGAGAGAGAGAGAGAATAAGAAAGTTTTCCCCTCGAGTGACGTCAAGACCTGGTGTGAAAATGAATGGGGGTGGGGGGGGTGGATGTGGATGGTGTGAGTACTGGCGAACAGCCTCGCCTCCGCCTCCCTCCCTCCTTCCTCCCCTTCGTCAGGAGCCGATACCTCAATGTGAGGGAATCATTGTTAACACCCGCCTTTGTCTTCCTTCCTTCCTTCCTTCCTTCCATCCATCCATCCATCCATCCATCCATCCTTCCTTCCTTCCTTCCTTCCTTCCTTCCTTCCTTCCTTCCTTCCATCCATCCATCCATCCATCCATCCATCCATCCATCCATCCATCCATCCATCCATCCATCCTTCCTTCCTTCCTTCCTTCCTTCCTTCCTTCCTTCTCTCCCCCGCCTTGCTTTACTCCTGGCGACCCCCTTCGGAATATGCCTGTCTGTCTGGAGGGGTTCTCATCGCTCGCCAGTAGACCCCGTCCCCGCGCGTTGGATATTTAGTGAATTTTGAGAAGGTTAAAACTACGGCACGACCACAGAAATAGCCAAGTCCCGCACGCCGCGGAGTGTCCTGTGTCGGTGCCGGTGGGAGGAGGAGGAGGTGGACCACGGCCGTGAGGCGTATACCACCACTCCACAACAGATGACATGTGTCTCAGGGAGGGTTCCCCGGGCTCCTCGGCGGCGAGCACCGAGTGGATTAATCATTCTCAGTGGATGAAAGACGTTGGTCGTGAGGCAATAATAGATCTCCCACACTGGCTGACGCAGACGGCCACGACCTCCCTACCGTCTACGATCCGGACCTTGCCTGTGTTGTGCCCCCCATCACACACACTCTCTCTCTCTCTCTTGATTTGTGAGTCAGTCCCTCCAGCAGAGAGAGAGAGAGAGAGAGAGAGAGAGAGAGAGAGAGAGAGAGAGAGAGAGAGAGAGTCGTATCGCGCGGGCCGTTCCTACCGCAGGTGCCGCCACGAATCGTCCTTCGCGTCGTGGGTAAATGACGACCCTTCTCATTCAACGGCGGGACGTCCGCCCCAAAAGCTCACCCCCGCCATGACCTACCTGATGGCTGCGTCTCCACCGATCACGGCGGCTCACGTCCGTTGTTGCTCTCTGTGTGGGGTGAGGAGGTGCTGAGAGTCGTTTGGGGGTGGAGAAGACCCTCACCTCACCCACCGCCTCCTCTCCCCCACTAAGGGACAGGAGCCATGAGAATGGAGACCTCCCAGGGCATGGAACCATGAGGGTCGTCGAGTGCCTCCAGACTACATGGACCCATGAGGGTCAATTATTTCCTCCCCCTCGTCTCACCAGGCCAGGAGCCTACTAGCGAGCTGGCCTGGGACCCTCTGGGAATAAATGACACGACACGGGTCGAGTCTTTTCACCCGGGGATCCGGAGCACGACCTCGCTAAACGTTCCAGCTCATATCTGCAACTTGGCGCAAAGACCGGTTGTTACTGGCGTGATGTTACCACCTCGCTGTCTGGGCTGACGGCGCTGATGATGCATGAGGAAGAGCGGGGCACGGGGCGGGCGGGCGGGCGTCATCAGCGCCGCGCGCGCCAGCTGGATCAGCTGATCGTGTCAACACAAGACCACCCCCCCCCCCCCCCCCCCCCCGAGGAACGTGATCAGCTGATTATGTAAACATTATGATCCTCCAGCCAGGCGACGGACGCCTGTGTTTATACCTTCCGCCGCTGGAGGGTTGTTAGGTCGGTCGGTTGAGTTCCTGTACGAGTGTGAGCCACTGGGGTGTAGTGGGCGGGGAGGAGGAGGAGGAGGAGGAGCCCAGGGGACTACCACCGGGTGTGTCTTTGGGGTTGGTGACGAGAACCACTAGGAGGTCTGGGGAGGAACCCAGGGGAGCACCACCAGAGGAAGGAGCCTTTGGGGGTGATGTCGAGTTTTGTGGGTGTAGAACTCCCTCTTCCCAGTACAGGAGAAGTAGATAACCACACACACACACACACACACACCCTCCTCACTTTAACTGTCTCTACCACGAACACTTAAACCTGCGGAGATAAAGCGAAACTGACAGACACACCCAACGTACACAGCGACGCACGGGGAAACCAACAAACACACCAGCGACCGTTAATAAACACGAACACGGCCGCTGGACGGGACACGATCCATTTTCTATATGTATCTTCCCATTTTCACCCCCTGGATCGGTTTTTTTTTATGGGAAACTGAAGCAATCTGCGCCTCCTTAGGTGTAAGATATGTGTGTGTGTGTGTGTGTGTGTGTGTGTGTGTGTGTGTGCGGGAGGGGGGCGGGGGTCGCTGCTGCTGCTACAGGCTCACTTCACCCGACAGCCCCACCGGTGCTGCCCCTCCCCCACACCCGTAGCCCCACCGGTGCTGCCCTGCGCCAGTGGGGAAGCTCTCTGTGGAGTGCTTCTTTGGGGAGGCTGGCTTCCAAGGGTGATTGTGTGGGATGGGGAGGCTGGCTTCCAGGGGTGATTGTGTGAGGTAGGAAGGTTGGCTTTCAGGGGTGATTGTGTGGGGTGGGGAGGCTGGCTTCCAGGGGTGATTGTGTGAGGTAGGAAGGTTGGCTTTCAGGGGTGATTGTGTGGGGTGGGGAGGATGGTTTTCAGGGGTGATTGTGTGAGGTGGGAAGGCTGGCTTCCAGGGGTGATTGTGTGGGATGGGGAGGATGGTTTTCAGGGGTGATTGTGTGAGGTGGGAAGGTTGGCTTTCAGGGGTGATTGTGTGGGGTGGGGAGGATGGCTTTCAGGGGTGATTGTGTGTATGTGTTGGGGGAGGGGGATGGGAGGACTGGCTTCTGGGGTGGTGGTTGATTCCTATGGTTTGCTGTGGCTGATGTGGTTGCCTTAGGTTGACGTGGCTGCCGGCAGCTTGATGTGGTCATCCTGGGTTGAAGCTGGTGTGTTTGGTTGATGGTGTGACGTGTGTGAATGACGTCTTCCCACTCCCCCCCCTCAACCCCCCCCCCCTCCTCCTCCAACGCCCTGTTTGATTGACGTGGTTGGTATGGTCGGCGCCAGTGGTGGTTGATGTGTAGCCTCCATTTAGTTGATGTGGTAGATGTGGTCGTCTGTGTGGTTGGTGCAGATTACCTATACCATTTCTTGATTCTCTGCAGTGTGTGTGTGTGTGTTGTCAACCACACACACACACACACACACACACACACACACACACACACACGCACGCACGCCCGTACGCGCGCGCGCGCGCGCTGTTCTGGAACAATCAGTCGTTCCCTGAACTCATTTGTGTCCTCTGTTAAAGAGGCAACATCCCCTTCCCTCCCATTTCCCCCCCACCCCCTTCCTCCCCTCGTGATGATCCGAGAGACTGAGGGGAGGGGATGTGGGAGGTGGAGGGAGGGAGGAGAGGAGGATGGGAAGCCAGAGAGTGATCAGGTGGGACAACCACCAGCTGTCCCTCCCGCACCACCCCCTCTTTCCATAATCCCCCCCCCCCCTTCCTCTCCCGGTATAAGCAGATTAGAGCAGTAAATCAGGCGGCGTCGTCGTCGTCGTCGTCGTCGTCGTCCGCCACTCCCTCCATCTCCATCCGTTTTTCCTGCTTACAACTTGCCCGCCCTCCCTCCCTCTCCCCCAATCTGCTGACGACCCTGCTGCTGACACCCTTTCCCCCCGTCCCCACCACCATCACCTCCTCCTCCTCCTCCTCTTTTTCCTTCGTCCTTGCTGCTGACACCACCCCCCCCCCCCTTTCCCCATTCCTTCCCCTCTGTCCATCCGTCTGTTGACAAAACTCTCCCACCCTTCCCTTCCGTCACGCTGACGCTCCCCCTCTTGCCCTTCCCTCTGCTGACATACCTGCTGCTGACACACTCCAACCCCCCATCCTCACCGCCTGCTCACACTTCCCCTACTGTCATTCCACCTCCCATACAGACTCCCCTTCCAGCCGCAGCCTCCCACTCCCTCCTTATCCACTCCCCATCCTCCTCTTGCTCCGCAGGGAGTGGTGGGAGGGGAGATGCCCTTTGGTCCACTATCCCGCCTCTGTATGTTCGGGTAAGCAACTGAGGCTGCACACTGGTCCCCATCCTCCAGCAGATCACCTCGGCCTTATCCTCACCTCCTCCTGCTCGTTCTTCCTCCCTGCTGTCCTCCCCTACTGTCATGCCTGCTTATACCACCGCCATGTGTCCGTGCATGACCGTGTAGATCTGTTTGTCTGGCCCTCTCGTCTATAATCTGTTTCACTATTACGTTCCTCATGCGTAAACATCCAGACGTATGTCTAGATCTCATTGTAAATATCTACTGATAGATAGGTAGACAGATTAAATAGATAGATGGATATATGTAAAGTGATGGACATATCGGAGTAACGTGTGTGTGTGTGTGTGTCTCCTCCCCCAGAGCTGCCGACGACGGTGCCACAGATCAGCGGTGTGGCTGAGAAGTACGTGAGCGGCGACCTCCTCCGGGCCAACTGCACGGCCGGCCGCTCCCACCCCGCAGCCACCATCACCTGGCAGGTCAACGGCATGGAGGTGAGTTTAGGGGCGTCGGGCGACGGCATGGAGGCGAGTTGGGGGCGTCGGGCGACGGCATGGAGGTGAGTTGAGGGCGTCGAGCAAGGGCGTGTGTGGGGAGGGCAGCAGGTGAGTATAGGTAACAACACAGGAAGCTCTACAGTCGGTTGCAGGTCAAGCCGTACAGCATTATAGTATATCACTAGACGCTGGACGAGGCCAGAGCTCACACCACCTTTCAAACACAGCCAAGCAAATAGTGGAAAGTAATCATTCATCAGTGGACATAACCTGTTCACGAAGGCAGTATAAATGTGGCACGTATTTGTAGTATTATAGTTATAAACTCCCTTCCCCAGAGGAGCTGTGGCCTCTAATGGTATTAGATTGTGTTCTCCGTTCGTCCTTTCATATAAACATTCAGTGTGGCTCTGTCATTTCTGTCTTACATGGTGCTTCCTCATATTTCCTAGGCGGCCTCATGTGCCAGAGAGTGGTGGGCGGGGAGGAGCACTTCTGCTGTACTATTTTGTCTCCATCTGTAGTCGTGGGTGTGGAGGAGGAGCCCCCTGCTGTACTATCCTGTCTCCATCTACACATATATTAAGACTCTATGATTCTGTTACTGTCTTCCAGCAGATAATCCCGTTTCGGAGCGTCAGGTCTCTTACGTATCCTTCCCATGTGCTCCGCTTACTTAACCCATTCAGAGCAGATCTCCACACACAATCATTTTCGCACAGGAGCCCCTCCAGTCAGTATTTAAAAGCCTCCCCACTGTATTTGTGCCGAGGATCAAAAAAATATTTGGGAATATGCTGCATTCTTTGACCACTCTGTTTCCAAACTCTGTGTGTGTTTTACCTACAATAATCTAGTTTAAAACCAATGTGGTCTCTGTAGAGCACTTTAGAATCCAGTAGCTGATTGGTATCTGATTCCCTTCCATCTATTTAAACAGATTACATCGCCCCTCACCCTGACCGTCACTAGAGTATGTTCAGGTTCCCTTCTCTGTCGCCCGTAGTGATAAACGCCCAGTTATCTCTGTGAATTTCATCCTTCTGCCTCACCGGTCTGCAAGATAGTGTTATGTCTAGTTTCTTGTTACAATGACCAACAGTGAACGGTCGAGTCCAGGTGAGGCCTCACTGATGCAGGATTGAGGTGTGAGGGGTGGTATTGGCACACATGATGAGGGCATGTACACCATCACATAGCCACAGGTACACTATCACATTACCACAGGTACACCACTGACCACAAGTACACCATCATATAGCCAGAGGTACACCATCACATGCCACAGTTACACATCACATAGCCACAAGTACACTGTCACATTACCACAGGTACACCACTGACCACAAGTACACCATCACATAGCCACAGGTACACCATCACATAGCCACAGTTACACATCACATAGCCACAAGTACACTATCACATAGCCACAGGTACACCATCACATGCCACAGTTACACATCACATAGCCACAAGTACACTATCACATAGCCACACGTACACTACCACATAGCCACACGTACACCATCACATAACCATAGGTACACCATCACACAAACACAGGTACACCACAGACCACAAGTACACCATCACATAACCAGGTATACCAAAGGTGCACCATCACATAAGCATAGGTATGAGCACAGGTACACCATCACCTAACCAGGTATGCCACAGCTACACCAGCAGAAAGTGGTACCTACATCTATCCACCACAGTTCATCAGTCAGTGTACGATCTCCTCGCTGGTCTAATAGTCCTGTCACCACCATCCAACCTACACAGAAAGAGACAGTCAGTCAGTCCATTGTAAAGCAAGAGGGGTGACGGCAGATGGCCACCATTATAACACTCTTATGGGTGACATCTCCTGTCTTTGTAGCGGTGGTAGTAGCAGTAGTAGTAGTAACAGCAGAAGCACGAGAGAGAGAGAGAGAGAGAGAGAGAGAGAGAGAGAGAGAGAGAGAGAGAGAGAGAGAGAGAGAGAGAGAGAGAGAGAGGGCAGGCCAGATGGCACTTTTCACACACCTGACACTGTCTGGGCGACCACCAATATTTCAGCGGTTACACCCGCCCTGTGTGTTGGGTCGGGGGAAGAGAGGGTGGTGTGTTGGGAGTTAGTGTTGGAGACGATGAGGGGGTAGTTGGTGGTCAGGTTAGTAGTTTTGGAGATGGTTGGTGGGAGCCGAGTGTTGAAGATTGGGTGGGATAATGGTGGTGGTGATTTGTGGGTGTGAAAGTAATCTCACAAAGCATGTTAACCCGTCATTCATTCATAGTAAGTCTCAAACGTCTCCAGTTAAATCGTTATTGTGGTTGGTAGTAATTTTGGTTTGTTTAGTATGATATCCTCAGTGGAAACAGGCGCCACTGACTTGGTTTGTTTAGTATGATATCCTCAGTGGAAACAGGCAAGCCACTGACTTGGTTTGTTTAGTATGACATTCTCAGTGGAAACAGGCTCGCTACTGACAAGAGATTCACTGCACAGGGGGTTACTGGGCACGTAAGAACTGTATACAAACACAAGTTTTTGTTTTTTTCTTGTGGGGAAATATAAATGTGTGAGAGAGGGAGAGAGTAACAGTAAATATTGGCTTGGCGCCGATACACAGTACCTGCCAGGCTGACAGTTTTTCTCTCCCAAGACTATTGGCTAACCCACCACGACCCCACTCTCTTAACCCTTCCTCACCTACCCTGGCGCACTCTAGCCCACCCACACCAGCAACTCTAACCCACCCTGACCCCATTCCAATCCACCCTCACTACCCCGTACCAACCAAGGACACAAGACAGACCCTCCGTCAACGCGCATTTAAGTTTTCAAGCGTTTTACTCAAATTTTCTTCCATTTTTCGGAGACCTACCCTTAGTCCTTGTCTCATCAATATGCATCATGTATAATTTTCCTTTTCTACATTGCACTTCTACTTTATTCATCACCATTTTCTAAGTGGGTCATCTTTTCCCAATATACGTCTTATTGTCATTAACCTGGTGCTTCAATTCTTCATCAACCGCGTTGTACCTCCCTCCCCATACCCGTAGTGCCACACACACACACCACACCTCTGTGCCACTCTACTGACGCACTATCCCAGTCCCTCTACACACACACACACCAGAATTATCAGTTTCAGGTCAATAATATTTGGATATAAAAAAAATTATTTTTGTTTTGGGGTTTATTTTGATAAAAAATATAATTTACAAATGATTCACGTCCACTGGATGCTTAGCATACATCATATTGTATAGTACTATATGTTTGCACATCATTATCTGTATACCACACTGTCTGAACACCACACCTATACATACATCCCTGGTAAAGTCAGTAACCTTTGGTTTACATTACATTAGTTTTTCACCACTGATGATGTATTCGACTTCTACCGTACACCCCCAGCAACTGTACACCACACCTTAACTGTACATCCTTATCTCCTGATGTAGAACCTCATGCAGTACAACAGTCCTGCTAATACATGAGTGCTTCTGTATTTTCTCCTACTGTACATCATTCCTGCTGAATATAGACCTACCCTACTATACCTATCTATGATACAGCAGCCTTGTCGAACAGCATCCCTGCTGTACACCAGCCTACAGCACAGCATTCCTGTTGTATACCAACCCCTGTCGTACATGTCCCTGCTGTACACCACCCCTACCATGCATATGTGCACTAACACCTCCCCTATCCGTAGGTGCCCCGGAAGTACACGTTCTCGTACGCCCCGGTGCTGCACACGGACGGGCTGGAGACCTCACGCATGGAGTTACGGCTGCCGCTGAGGGACCGCCACTTTTCCCGCGGCGTCATCCAGCTACGCTGCACCGCCACTGTGGCCGCCCTCAACACCCGCAGTGACCACGACTTCCTCCAGCTGGAGGGACGCAACCTGGAGCCCATAGTGCTAGAGCAGCGAGACTCCCACATCAGCGGTAGGTGGTGGAGGAGGGCGACTGTCAGGGGTAAAGGATGACTGAATATACACATTGATATTACGGACATGGGAGGTCATAACAGTCACTTGGTTCACCAGTCATAAAACAGCTGCAAGATGGGTGGGGCTGGATATTTCCTCGTCTTGGACAAGCACAAGGGTGAGGTACATCTACATAGTTAGAATGGGAGTTGTACTGGAAATTATAGTGTAAATACTGTGGTTTGTACACTTTGTAGGTGGTTGTGATGATGGGTGGAGGATGGTGGAAAATCGTCGATGTGGTAATGAGTGGAGGCGGGAAGTGGCGGTGATAGTGGGGAATGGTGTTGACAGTGATGATGCTGGTAATGGCGGTGAGGACGGTAGTGTTGAGAGAGAGAGAACACTTGCTCGGTGGATGTGGTTAAAACATGTCTTACCCACAAAATGAGGTGTGTACCCCTTAAGACCCACCCTCATATGGCTATCATGAAACCTGTGAGGATGACAGATGTCGTCCACGGTACTTAATGACTACAGCAACCCACCCACTATCAAGCAACCCGTCCTCCACACATACTCGTCCCCAGCTTGCTGATTGGTGGGGGTGGACCTGCTGAGCGTTTGCCTGGCGTTGGTCGGCGTCGGTTTGCTGTCATTACTCTCGTGTATGGCCTTCAGAGGGTTAGATCACTTGACGTTCTCGCGTATCTGTGGGATTTCACGTTGAGTTGGAGATCTTGAGTACTGGTGGACACCTGAAGCCAACATCGGCCTCGCCTGCCACACTGTGTTTGTGACGACTTGGTATATACACACAAGCCTCACGTGCTGTGATGGTCTTGGGTGAAATCTCTTGGGTGCACCTGATATTGAGAGAGGAAAACTGCTATTTCAGCACCAGCCACCAACCATCAAAAAAGTACCATCTCAGATATTGACAGGGTTCTATGTTTAAGCATTTGGTTTTTCATTGCGAAAAAAAAAATAACATTGGTTGGTACTTAAAAATTAGATTAACAACGGGGAGTCATCCTACCACATCTGGCCACTCTCATGAATCAAGTGGATAAGAGTTTACTCACGTGGATAAAGTTAAGTGATGTGGGTACTATAACACAGGAACTCACATATTGATGGTACCTGATCAGCTATGGATGGTAGTGTAGGCTGTGCCTCTTGCAGGCCAGTCTGGTCGGGTGTGTATTGAGCTGGTATTCTTACTGCCGCTCGTCCAGTCACTGTACCTGCGTCTGGCAGAGGTTAAGAAGCTACAGTTATTACTGGGGAAATGCTAAAACATGAGAATATGCTAGACGGGTTAGACATGACACAGACAATATATTCATACATGCAACGCACAGAAATTGAATTTGTTTCATGCTTGTTTTTTTTCATTCTTCCATCCCACAGTGAACGGTTGCTGGAGGGTAGCTGAGGACGCCTGGCTGTGCCTGCTGGTGGCGGTGGCATTCGTGATGGGCAGGAGGCACTGATGGGCCACAGTGAAACTGATGGAGGTCAGCGCATCCGATGAAGATCTGAAAGTGATTTTCAAAGAAGATAGAAGAAGCCACCAATAAAAATAATATATCTCCAAGTGACTTTCGAATAGCTTATATGGTGCTTTCAGTAGCAGAGTGAAGAACACATATTACCTTCTGCAACTGGTAGAGAATATCTGGTAGTTCCCAGGGTTCACTGGAGACCTGTGGTACCCAGAGAGACTGCTCGAAAGAAGTGCGGCGGACTGCTGGATGTGTGGTACACCTTCGACGGCAGACTGTTGGAGACGCAACAGGAAGCAGGCGAGCTGTTGGAGATGAAGTGAGGTTCTGAGATACTGGTGAATGACTAATGGTAACAGAAAGAGACTACTGAAGGTATGTTTGTTAACCTGTGGGATATATAAACGTTCTCTGGGAGGTTAGAGACAGACAAGGTTACGAAAGATTATCTGATAATCTTAAAGACAAATAGAGACCGGTCTTTACTTTGTTGGAAGACTGAAGGTACTCTAAAAGGCTGTCGGTGGATCTGATTGCATCAGAAAAAAGGAGATTGTAAGATGCCGAGGGACTGTTGGCGACCTGAAAGAAGCCATTGAGACAGAAGCAGACCGAGTCATTACTCTAGAGATATTTTGAAGTATGATGATAGTGAGAAACACTGCTGGAGACCAGATGGTGCTCTTAAAAAAAGATTACGAAGTCTCGTGATTGTGAGAGGAATCGATGAGGTGGACAACTTACTGCAAGGGTTAAGGAAATTTTTAAGAAACCAGTAGTTGGTACTCCACTTGAGAGACAAAAGGTAGCGTAAAGGCATCAGTTGTTGAAGAAATCAAAGATTTAAAACGATACGTCTGAAGTGGGCCGAAATTAGTGAAAATGGAAACTGAGATTATAAAACAAAAACTAATGCACTGTGTTTCTTACGAGTGTCGGACGCAAGACCATTCTAGGAACATGTCTTGCAGGTACCCTGGTGACCAGTGGATGGCAGATTTCTTTTTGCCAAATGATATGATAAGCTTATCGTTCGCGAATATAAAGTTTTAATAATTTCTTGATGCAGAAAATACGTCATTTCTTCTATAAGTAGAGAGCCTGTCAGACCATACCTATGTCTTCTGCTTTGAGCTGAGAGTACTGAACATAGTGTGCAATTGTTGAAGCTGGGCGTATTACGGGTCTGTAGAGCGAAGTGGCCGCTGAAGGCGTGAGCTGACGGCAGCCCCTGGCAAAACCCCTTGCTTATCTTCGCCAACGTTTAACCCTTCAAAACCCTTTGTGGAAGACGCTTTGCAAGTGTTCTATTTTTTCCCCCCACCAAGAGAAATATAAACCCAGTTTGACCACATTTATATGTTGCTACTAGTGTACTACTATACCGAGAGAAGACTGTAGTTTTAAACCTCTTAGAAGTGCTGATCATCCCTTCCGGGGAGGACTGTGCACGGCTTCGTGGTTAAGATAGTCAAGTAGCCAACAGTGGAGGACGGGTAGAGCTGTGAGCAAGGCCCCAGTACCAACCCTTGTACCACACCGACCTCCTCCTCGACTCGCGCCACCTCACACCAGCAGCTTAACGCTGTACCTATAGATATATGTACATTGTTCTTACGTTGGTATGCCTGTATACTTACAAACATGAGTCTGAGTGTCAAAGTATGTTGTCTGTTGTTAGTGAAATGATTAAATATATATATATATATATATATATATATATATATATATATATATATATATATATATATATATATATAACTTCCTTTACTTAAATGAACCCAAAAATAAAGGTTCTTAATTAGCAAATTAAAAGACTTCTAGTGAGAGCACTTGGAGAGTGAGAGGGTTTATATAATGGAGATGTGGTCCTTTAAGAAGGTGGAGCAGACCAGGTGCTGTTCCACGGGTGTGACCAACAGATGTACTGTGACAGGGAACACAACCTAGATCAGTGACACACAAGACGACATCCTGGTTATTAAAAGAATTATTATTCATTTTACCTGAATGTAACGACCTTACCGGCATATATAAGTTAACCTATGGTTGATTATGTACACACTATCTGTGATGGACGAGAAGACTCCTTAATAACCGTATGTAAATTAACGTGACTGACCGCACGTAACAGACCTGGCTGACTACAGACAACTCATGATAGAACATAGTTAAATGGGTATTATTTGCCAGTTATTACATGACATATTGTTAACTGTAGGCGACCGTCTGAATGCATAATTGAAAGACTGTAGTTCACCATAAGCCTCCTGCCTGACTGATAATAACCGACTGTACCAAACTGGTGTGCTTGACTGTAGGGGACTGTACCAGACTGGTGCCTGACTGTCGAAGAATAACTTACAAAGTTGTTATGTTATAGAACAAATTACAACAGGGAACCGCTGAAGAGATTACAAGGGTGGACATACCTTAAATATAATATATATATATATATATATATATATATATATATATATATATATATATTGGTCAAAATTGAACAAAATTATTTAGATGAACCAAAGAACAAATTGGGAATTGGTTCAAAAGAGCAAGATTAGCACAGTTAACCCATGATTCATAATGTTCTCCAAATTTAGGTCACCATGACCACTGAAGAACACATCCAACTGTTCACCCAATGAACAAAAAATATGTAAATTGTTCATCCAGGAGACAGAACAGTAAGTTCAGGATCAAGTTTGTGTTACATCTTTCTGGTGTTACTGTGATGACTTATGACCTGGTGATACAGCCCCCTTGTGTTACAGTAATGCAGCTCCCTAGTGTTACGGTAATGGGCGTGGCCTAGTGTTACGGTTATCATCGTGACCTGGTGTTGCAGTCCCCCTGGTGTCACAGTAATGATTGTAACCTGGTGTTGCAGCTCCGTTGTGTTGCAGTAATGACTGTAACCTGGTGTTGCAGCTCCCTAGTGTTACAGTTATGACTGTAACCTGGTGTTGTAGCTCCCTAGTGTTATAGTTCTTATCGTGACAGGGGTGTTGCAGCTGTCCCCCCCCTCCCTAGTGTTACTGTAATGACTAAGACCTGGTGTTGCAGCATCCTTGTGTTACTGTAATGACCGTGCCCCCCTCCTCAGGGTCCAGTAATGACTGTTACTATAGAGCAGTTCTACCAATCGTAAGGCAGGTACACCTGTAGTATTGCTCCGCCAATCATTAAAGACGTGATCCTACAACTGATCACTTTGAGATAATTACCTTGCTAATTACACGATACATAACACCTGCACCAAAACACAAGGTACATGGGGATGGGGGCAGCAGCACCGCCTCCAGTCATGGAGGCACCAGTTAACAGGGTCACAGCTGCACCAGGAACATGACACAGAGGGGGGGTCACACAGCTTCTCCAGTCATATGACTTAAGTGGAGGGAAGCCACCACTCACACAATACTCCGTGGGGAGGGCGGGCTTATACCGGTCGTAGCAGCTCCGGGACGACTGTGTGGAAAATGACGAGGAGCGATTTACTTTCCTGTTATTATGACAACGAAACTAGACGCCGTCTGAGACGGCGGGTGTGGAGAGTCTGTGGAAGCTGGTGCGGATGAACCACCTGAGATTGCAATAAAACAGAAATCTATGCTCTACTTTTGTTTCATTCTCGATCCTCACTTTTCATCACACACATACACATACCTTGTACTACATGTTCCCCATCGAGAGGGAGATGGTCAGAAACATCTTGCCACAGCCCAGGACCATACATGCATACATACATACATACTCGGGACCATGTAACACTGTACAATACTAGTGAGACTGTCTCAATAAATACATGAACTGCTGAAGGTTCAATTACATCTAGAATGAACGAGTCGACGACGGAGTGGCAACCCATCACGCGACATAGCTGAAGCCCTGTCGAACAAGTGTGGCAAGAGAGAGAGAGGATGACCCAAGGCTACAGGTGGTGAGTGGCTGTCGTCCGTGGGGGCTGAAGGAAGGGACACGAGGAGCATAATACCAGGTAAGGCCGGCTACTCGACCATGGCTCGCTGAGGTTAATATGAGGGCAATGTGGCACGATGCATGACATACTGGGGGAGGACGAGAGGAGGTAACATAATCCATGTTAAGGAAGGGGGTCGAAGTCTTTCGAAGCAACGTCATTCAGAAACACATTTGCGCGACGAAGCAACACTGCACAGGGTATTGCTGGGAGGGGAAGGAGGGACAGTGAAGAACCGCCTAACAGCAGCAGCAGGAGGGAGACTTAAGTAGGGGGCAAAAGAGGACAAGAACCATACGAATATCATAAAGGGAAGCCATCATCTCCAATTTCCAGGTGGGCGGGTCATCGATCACCGAAGAATCACAGCTGAGGATGTGAGGACGCAAGCAGAGTACTGAGAGAACTTACAAAAAATAACGTGACATAGATGAATTCAGTAAGTAGATGAGGGGAGTGGGCTAGGACGGCCGGGACAAAACCAGAGTCTCTGGGCTGGGACAGGTCACACCTGCTTCATATACAACCACATTTCTAAGCTCTCACGTCACGCTCAGGGTGTTACGTTACCTTCACGTTCATCCAGACACAGCCAGCACTTCCAAACTCCGACTATGACGTCCCCTCCTAACTCCAGCACTCCCCCTCCCCCACCTAGCATTACCTCCAAATTCCGACATTCCCCACCAAACTCTAGCTTCAGAATACGTCATATAAGTTAAACACTACCTCCAAATTCAGGCGCCACTTCCAAATTACTCCAACAACTACAGACTCTGGCACGATTTCCAAGTTTCATCTCAAAAAACTCTCGAATCGTGTACGAGTCTTCCCACCTCCTCCTAGTTCTCACACAGAACCTAAATGCTACCACCACCACCACCACCTCAAAATACTCGTCCAGCCTTCAAACTCTGGCCTCACCTCCAAACTTAAGTACAAATCCCATACCCTCCGGCAGCATCGCCAATCGCTGTCACCCTCCCTACAAACCCCGACACTACAACACTCGCTTCCAACCTTTGGTACTCTCTTCCAACTCTTGACCCCACTTTCAAGAACATCCCTGACACCACTCCCTCCTCCAAAACTCAGGCATTACACCAGCAGCCAACATCTCTCCCTCCCTCCCCTCACACACCGGTCATTAGCTGGCAGCCAAGTCAGAGCGGACACAAGTTCCTCGGCTTGACAAGGTTACCCCAAGTTAGTCCAGTTTATTAACGGGAACGCAAATGTGATTTTAGTTGTGAGGTGAACTTACGACAAGTTTCCTGTGTAAATGTAAAGAAAGGCGGAAACACACACACACACACACACACACACAGCCTAGCTAGGGTTCAGGCCCAGAATGAGGAAGATCTAGACTCCGGCGAGAGAGCAAGTTACGCTACCTCACTACAAGACCAGGACGTCTCCCAAGACTATATAAACAAAACTGAATTGTCGTGGCTGGAATTCTAAAGTACAGCCATGACTCAGTCCATCTGTCTGTCTGTCTGGGTGAGCGCGCGCCGGTGTCAGTGTGTTTGTGTGTACACAATTGATAAATAAATCAAGAACGGTTCATTAAATTTAGGCAGACATTCGGCTAAAAATACAGTCGAGGTATTACAGATGTTACAGAACTGGGAGGTCATGATAGCAACTAGTTAACTAATCAAGCAAGGCCTGATGATCAAGGTGGTGTGTGGGTGTGTGTGTGTGTGTATGTGGATGCATGGGTACCCGTCTTAGGCTTGTGTGTGTGTCTGTATGCGTACACACACTGGAGTAGAGACGTGTGTATGTGGATGCATGGGTACCCGTCTTAGGCTTATGTGTGTCTGTATGCGTACACACACTGGAGTAGAGACATCATACATATATACAAGCTTAAGAGACGGGGCAACACGAATGCAAAACTCTATCCCTGTAGCACACAAGCAGTAATCACACACACACACACACACACACGTTGAATTTACCCACCATATCAGCGAGATGAGTGAGGGGTGACCTGATCACAATCTTATAGCATTTCTAAACCAGACTGATGATGCAGGATATAACAACCACATGACACAACACTGAATTATGGGAGAAACTTGTTAAACGAGTTATAAAGAGTAGTGGATGAAGGGAATACACTGCCAGAGGATGTGGTGAATGCAGTCAGCGCACGGTTTAAAAAGGTGTACGACAGGAGGAAAGGTTTAAAGAGATGGGGAGACCCCAAGAGTGTAAAACTCCCTCCATGGTACAGTACAAGCAGGTAACTACGCGGAGATGACACAGACACAGCCTTGCACTTTCTGTACAGCAGGATGTACTGGTAACAGCGTGATATGGCTCAGCATGCACACCGGGAATTGAAAACAAACGTTTTTAGAAGACTGGTCAACGTATTCATTTTCAGCCAGACAGTTCTGCAGTGAGTGCGAAAGCTTCTCTGGATAGTTTTGAGCTATATGATTCGTCTTCAGTAACTACTGCAAAGCCTACATCTCTATTATATTCTATCTGGTCTAATGACATCGTACAGAAGCAAGTTCCCCTTTTGTGGTGTTCCAGAAGCCACGTTCCTTCCGGTTGATTATGTAAAAGTCCCTGCAATGTTTGATCCCAGGGACCTTCCAGGGGAGGGAGCCATGCAAAGCCTACACTTCCTGTATTAAGCTAATGTCCAAACCACACTCTCAAAAGGTTTCAACACAGCGAAGACAATATACCAAGAGTTATATGGTGGATGTCTGAACCTAGAGAGATGTCTTTAGCCAAGTTCCTCGCGTCTTAAATTCACAGAGAACTCGCTAGAATCTACACACACACACACACACACACACACGATCTGAATGCTCTATACATTCCAATACAGCGTTTATGGACGTCGTGATCCATTTGAGAGAACTGTGGGCTCACACACAGTAATCAGGGGAAAGTAAGTGGCCAGTTAGATGGAAGACTTGAAAATGTAAAAAACGCGTCGGTTCAGGACAAGCGTGTGTTTGGCAAATACGACCAGACGGACGTATGGGTTGACGAACCAACCCCAACACACCAGGAAGCTCCAGACAAGCGGGTTGGCTGAGCGACTCTGCGTAAACCTTCGATTATATACATATATATCTTTTCTTTTAAACTATTCGCCATTTCCCGCGTTAGCGAGGTAGTGTTAAGAACAGAGGACTGGGCCTTTTTTGGAATATCCTCACCTGGCCCCCTCTGTTCCTTCTTTTGGAAAATTAAAAAAAAAAAAAAAAACGAGAGGGGAGGATTTCCAGCCCCCGCTCCCTCCCCTTTTAGTCGCCTTCTACGACACGCAGGGAATACGTGGGAAGTATTCTTAATCCCCTATCCCCAGGGATAATACATATATATATATATATATATATATATATATATATATATATATATATATATATATATATATATATATATACACACACACAGGGTCTGGATGACCACACTACCGGCGATGAGTAAAAGAGAAGAGGCAAGGAGGAAATGCAGATGACGGGAGTAATAAGAGGCTATATATACCCCCATGCCAAACGTAGTTCCTGAGATGAGAGAGAGAGAGAGAGTAATCGAGATATCAGGGGACTATCCGTAATGGCATGATGTCCCGAGTGCCCCAGACGACGCCTCCCCATGCCTCCACGCCGCCCCCTTAGTGCCCATGTCTCGCCTTAACCCCCACCCACCTTCCTTCGTCACCTCCCCTGCCCACCTACCCCTTCCTTCTCTCCATTCGACAATTCGCCTGCTGCCCATAGTGCACCGACCCCTTCCCTCCACCCAATACCTCCCCCGCCCACAGTGCACCACCTCCCCAGCCCACAGCGCCCCGCCTCAAGTACAGTAATGTATCTCTAACGAGAATAAAATCACACAAACTTCTCAGCCTCACCAGAGGAGATTTGTCCAAGATTTACGAAGATATTAGCATACCTGGCAACTGATCCCTACCCTTACCCCAACCTCCCTCCCATCCACCCTCACCATCTGAGGCAGTACCCCCACACCATTTGAGGCAGTGCCCCCACACCATCTGAGGCACTACTCCCACACCATCTGAGGCACTACTCCCACACCAACCAAGGCGGTACCTACACACCACCCTAGGCGGTAACCCTCACACCACCTTCGGCAGTACCCACACAACAACTTCGGCAGTACCCTCACACTACCTTCGGCAGTACCCCTCACATCACCTTCGGCAGTACCCACACAACACCTTCGGCAGTACCCACGCAACACCTTCGGCAGTACGCACACACCACCTTCGGCAGTACCCCCCAGAACACCTTCGGCAGTACCCCTCACACCACCTTCGGCAGTACCCCCTCACACCACCTTCAGCAGTACCCACACAACACCTTCGGCAGTACCCCTCACACCACCTTCGGCAGTACCCCTCACAACACCTTCGGCAGTACCCACACACCACCTTCGGCAGTACCCCTCACACCACCTTCGGCAGTACCCTTCACACCACCTTCGGCAGTACCCACACAACACCTTCGGCAGTACCCACACAACACCTTCGGCAGTACCCTCACACCACCTTCGGCAGTACCCCACACACCACCTTCGGCAGTACCCTCACAACACCTTCGGCAGTACCCACACAACACCTTCGGCAGTACCCTCACACTACCTTCGGCAGTACCCACACAACACCTTCGGCAGTACCCTCACACTACCTTCGGCAGTACCCACACAACACCTTCTGCAGTACCCCCCACAACCACCTTCAGCAGTACCCCACACACCACCTTCGGCAGTACCCCTCACACCACCTTCGGCAGTACCCTCACACCACCTTCGGCAGTACCCACACAACACCTTCGGCAGTACCCACACAACACCTTCGGCAGTACCCACACAACACCTTCTGCAGTACCCCCCACAACCACCTTCGGCAGTACCCACACAACACCTTCGGCAGTACCCTCACAACCACCTTCGGCAGTACCCCCTCACACCACCTTCAGGCAGTACCCACACAACACCTTCTGCAGTACCCCCCACAACCACCTTCGGCAGTACCCCCTCACAACACCTTCGGCAGTACCCACACAACACCTTCTGCAGTACCCCCCACAACCACCTTCAGCAGTACCCACACAACACCTTCTGCAGTACCCCCCACAACCACCTTCGGCAGTACCCTCCACAACCACCTTCGGCAGTACCCTCACACCACCTTCGGCAGTACCCCCCACACTACCTTCTGCAGTACCCCCCACAACCACCTTCAGCAGTACCCACACAACACCTTCTGCAGTACCCCCCACAACCACCTTCGCAGTACCCTCCACAACACCTTCGGCAGTACCCTCACAACACCTTTCGGCAGTACCCACACACCACCTTCGGCAGTACCCATGCACACACCTTCGGCAGTACCCCTCACACCACCTTCGGCAGTACCCACACAACACCTTCGGCAGTACCCCTCACACTACCTTCGGCAGGACCCCTCACATCACCTTCGGCAGTACCCCTCACACCACCTTCGGCAGTACCCTCACATCACCTTCGGCAGTACCCCTCACACCACCTTCGGCAGTACCCCTCACACACCTTCGGCAGTACCCACACAACACCTTCGGCAGTACCCTCACACCACCTTCGGCAGTACCCTCACAACACCTTCGGCAGTACCCACACAACACCTTCGGCAGTACCCACGCAACACCTTCGGCAGTACGCACACAACACCTTCGGCAGTACCCCCAGAACACCTTCGGCAGTACCCCACACAACACCTTCGGCAGTACCCCCTCACACCACCTTCGGCAGTACCCACACAACACCTTCGGCAGTACCCCTCACACCACCTTCGGCAGTACCCTCACAACACCTTCGGCAGTACCCACACACCACCTTCGGCAGTACCCCCCACACCACCTTCGGCAGTACCCACACACCACCTTCGGCAGTACCCACACACCACCTTCGGCAGTACCCCTCACACCACCTTCGGCAGTACCCCTCACAACACCTTCGGCAGTACCCCTCACACCACCTTCGGCAGTACCCTCCACACCACCTTCGGCAGTACCCACACAACACCTTCGGCAGTACCCTCCACAACCACCTTCGGCAGTACCCCTCACAACCACCTTCGGCAGTACCCTCCACAACCACCTTCGGCAGTACCCCTCACAACACCTTCGGCAGTACCCACACACACACCTTCGGCAGTACCCACGCAACACCTTCGGCAGTACCCCTCACACCACCTTCGGCAGTACCCACGCAACACCTTCGGCAGTACCCTCACAACACCTTCTGCAGTACCCTCCACAACCACCTTCGGCAGTACCCACACAACACCTTCTGCAGTACCCTCCACAACCACCTTCGGCAGTACCCTCACACCACCTTCTGCAGTACCCTCCACAACCACCTTCGGCAGTACCCTCCACAACCACCTTCGGCAGTACCCCTCACAACACCTTCGGCAGTACCCACACAACACCTTCTGCAGTACCCTCCACAACCACCTTCGGCAGTACCCCCCACAACCACCTTCGGCAGTACCCCCTCACACCACCTTCGGCAGTACCCCCCACAACACCTTCGGCAGTACCCACACACCACCTTCGGCGTACCCACACAACACCTTCTGCAGTACCCCTCACACCACCTTCGGCAGTACGCCCTCACACCACCTTCAGCAGTACCCCTCACACCACCTTCAGCAGTACCCCTCACACCACCTTCAGCAGTACCCCTCACACCACCTTCGGCAGTACCCCTCACACCACCTTCAGCAGTACCCTCCACAACCACCTTCGGCAGTACCCCTCACACCACCTTCAGCAGTACCCCTCACACCACCTTCGGCAGTACCTCTCACACCACCTTCGGCAGTACCCCCCACAACCACCTTCGGCAGTACCCACACAACACCTTCGGCAGTACCCTCCACAACCACCTTCGGCAGTACCCCTCACACCACCTTCGGCAGTACCCCCCACACCACCTAATGTCCCTGCTGAACCTGGTGTCTCTTGTTATCAATCACTAATTCCACACAAAAAAAAGTACCATGTGTTATAATTCCAATCCAGAGCCACACACACACACACACACACACACACACACACACACACACACACACACGCACACACACATACACGCATGCACACACACACTTTTTTTTTTCCCACGGCCGAGGATTTGCTGTGAAAATAACGCCCGTGGGACGCACGTGGCCGGCCTCCCACGGGCGCCCCCGGGATACACAATGCTTTCCCGCCCAGAAACAAAAGCAAAGCGGCTCCCGCAACCCGCCCGACCTGATCTGCTTGTAACAATACCAGCGACCAGGAAAATAAAGGAGGACTTAAATACGCTTATTACGTCTGAGAACACATGAGTGTGTGTGTGTGTCTGTGTGTGTCTGGGGGGAAAGAGGGGGGTAGAGGGCGAGTGCAATTCAATTTCAATCGCCACGGTTCCCTTGGGGTGGGGTTGGAAGGGGGGAGAGGGGGTTCCGGTTGTGGGTCCTGCTGGTTCGGTGGGAGGGTTGGGGGGAGTGGAGGGAGGGGGGGAGGTCCGTCGCCGGTAGAGAGAGAGAGAGAGAGAGAGAGAGAGAGAGAGAGAGAGAGAGAGAGAGAGAGAGAGAGAGAGAGAGAGAGAGACCCTTGAAATATTCACCACCACGACCACCACCACTGACCAATGCGGCTCCTAACACCACCAAATTTCATCCATCTCGTCATGTTCTTACTCTCCCCCTCTCTTTCCTTCCCTCCCTCCCTCCCTCACTCTCCTTCCACTCTAACTCTCATCTCTCTATTTCTATATATCTCTCTATCTTCGTTTCTCTCTCTCTCTCTCTCTCTCTCTCTCCGTTCTCGTTTACATCTCCCTCCATTACCTCTCCTCTCCTCTCTCACTTCTTCTCCCACTCTGACTCTTGATAAACGAACAATTTTCATTTTCTTTTTTTAATTCGTTCATCTATCGATTCTTCGGAAGGCGAATTAACATGGCGGGGGCTCTGGCCTGGGGAGGGTAGGCGGGGGCGACCAGTGAGACGAGGGAGGGAGAGGGATAGTTGTAGGAGGAGGAGGAGGAGGAGGAGGTCATGCTAGAGAAAGTGTGCGTCTGGAGTGGCAGTGTAGTGGGCCCCAGGGAGCTGTTCAACGTCGGCAGCTTTCTTCTCCCACAAACTTATCCGCTAGCTTTTTTCTCTCCTCCCTCCTCCTCCTCCACCTCCCCTCTTCATCTCCCGACAAACTGTTCTGTTTCACTAATTTCCTCGGGAGACTTGTGACGCGATGCCGGCTCGGGAAAATAACACAAGACCCCTCCTTTGGGTTCAATAGGTCACCGCAAGCAGCGCTCCCACCTCCCCCTCATGCATGTTGCGCCTCAGGGAAACACACCAGAAATGCTCACAGAAAAATGCGCCAAAAACACTTAACGTTTACGTCCATGATAACTAAATGATCAAAAGTCGTTGAGGTACGGAACAGTGTCAGTGGACTCGACAGACACGAGTGTAGTGCCCATTTACAAGAAAGGAGGTTTGGGAATATACAAATGCTAGAAGGGATAGTAATCAGGGCATCACTAGATCACTTCTTACTGAGAACTAGCTACCTCAAGTGTGAGACTTACATGGCCCCAGAGTCGAGTGGTCGCCACGAAATATGTCTGGATTGCGTTGACAGTGTGTTCTACCCACATGCAGGAGGCTCACATTAGAAATAAAACACTTAAAATAACATTCTGCAGCAGGCATGCGAAGGATCTACAGTGGATCTGAAGTCATGAGAGCATAAGGGGACAAAGGACGAATATCACAGATCCTAACTTAAAATAGGTTGAAATTACCCAGTAGCGTACCGCAGGGCCCCGCGTTGGGACCGCTGTTATTCCTGACGTGGTTTGCCTAAGGGACTGGAAAGACCCGTTACATGTTCGCGGATGATGCTCAAGTCATGGAACAAGAGAGGAATGTCCACAATTACATCTTTCCAAGAAGCACGCAGGCTCAAAGCGCACGGGACATACGTGGGTGATGTTGTGATGACGTGAAAGTGTGTGTAACCACCATCCTGTAGGACACAAAGGTACAAAAAGGAAAAAAAAAATCAGAGGGCCATGGATTAAGCCGATCTTTCCACTCAGTCTAACACCACAGGAACACGTCACATGAACTGTTCAGGTGGTGAATCGACTTTGTTAACATATGCAGTTCTCGATTCTATGGAGAACAAAATGTTTTGGAGAAGATTCTCAATATTCATCTGACCTGCAGGACTTTATAGGTTGCACAGAAAAGGACCAAGTGACAGCAAAGCACGACGGTGCCTACAAAATGGAGGCCGAGTTACGAGGGAGACTGGCGAACAACGACTTAGCTCATATAGGGAAGCGAGAAGAAACGAAAATGGGGTACATGCTTACAACATTCATGTCTCTGTTTCTGGATCAAATTTGCCTGTGACAATACTGAACAAGTTTTCGAAATGATGAAAAGATACACGAGTGGATAAAGGAGGACACTAAGAAAAAAAAAAAATACTAAGTTAAATAATCATGTGAAAGCAGAGTGACGGATAAACGTGAAAGCAGAATGGAACACCCTACATGAGGAAAATGTGATTACAAACACAAATGCTTAAAACAGTGCATGCCACGAGAGCTGGTTCACTACATGGTGGCCGCATAGTAGAGCACAAACAGATAATTACACACACACACACACACACACACACACACACACATCCAGGCTCTCCTCAGCTCAACAGGTGGCGTCTGGGTAAACAAGAGATGTAAATGAAAATAAACCCTGGAAATTTCGTAGGGAAAATGTAACAATACACACACACACACACACACACACACACACACACACACACACACATGTGGATAGTGACAACATACATGTTAACTCCTGCCAACCAGCGTGACAGAACCCCTCAGCTGTAACTGTAGCACACACGTTACGATGTGAATTGGTACATTTGAACTCAATTCTGATCATGTCTTCCTCTGCTGGAGAGTACATATCAGAGATTTCAAAATGGCAGTGGCCATAGCAAAGCAACTCCGGCGTTACTGATGGGACGAAAATGATTTGAGATTTCCAGCAGTGTCTAAAGTTATTCTCCACAGGAGTGACCACCAGCATCGTAACTATTACATAACTATTACATATAATCCAACATAAACATGAAAACTACAAAAACCCAGAACCATTCCTTGCCAAACACTTCAAACACATGAGAAATTTTATCCCAGCGGACAATAATGACCTATGCAAATGTCAAAGCCTGCGTCATGGAACTTAATAACAGATATGGTAGGTACAAACATAGCAACAATCCTCACACTGTGCAGATTCGAAATTCTAAACTCGTCTAAAGAAAAAATATGTATACACTTGTAACTGATTTAATCACGAACTGAATATCCTCCAGCTCCTTACATGAAAAAGGGAGAAAACACTACAAATAGGTCCATCAAAATCTCATACATACGTCTATAATAGACAAATAATAAACTGTAAGGAACCACACGAGAGTAAATCTTAAAGCCGATTAACCTGCAAGCTGCAAAAAAATTTAGTCACCTTGTGTTTATCTAAGACCAGATCATGAACCGAGATCCCCACATCACTCTCTTGTTTCAATAACAAAAAGAGAATTAATCAATTAACCACATCCTACTCCACTACACAAATAAACATATGATAAAATGTATTTGACACAACCAGCTGACGCAATACGAGGGACTGGCCGGTCCAGTACCCCTCTCCCCCTACAATGAACGTATGCAAACATCAACATAATTCACACCAGAAAATGACCAAAACCTGGACAAAAAGAATTCTGGGGCGTTCCAGGGAAGGACACACAAGTACCCAGCATGCCAAGGAAGGTCAACACAGGGGCGGGAGTGAGGCACTCAGCAAATCATGACTGGCCTTGACAGTCATGAGGAAAAGAGTACCAGTGCTCACCATGTCATGGGAAGACAGTAAACCTAACTCTGATATACGAAGACGATACCACCAAGACACCACAACCACCAGTCGTCACCAGCTACCCAAAGCTTCATCAACTTCAGTCCCTACATTCACCAACCCATCATCCATGATTAATTGTTAGAAAATCTTGAAGTAATATGTTTGTCTCCGTTAATCACAAAAGTACCCACATTTTACGGCACTTCCACCGAACACGTAAACACGCATACCATCCCTCTTTTCTATGCACTAAAACTGGCTATAAACTGTCCCAATCATTTCTGCGAAGCGTCCATTGTCCACTTCCCACACTCAGTGACGTTTGGCAACTATTCGAGAACATAAATACTTCCAGTGTTTGAGAATTCTAATAAAGGTAACGTAAATGGACATCGACACAACATTACTATATACAAGGTATTAATCTACAAATCAGACCCTCGGGAAGCTAACGGCGCGTCCCTCATAGTCGGCTGACGGAGGAGGAGGAGGAGCTGTTACCTAAACCTAGTCAGATGTGGCAGTCCGTACGTGACCAGGGAGTCGTGTACAAATGCTCAGACCTAAGATGGCCACGCGAGTGATCATATCTAGGGCAACCAAGTCTACAATTACACATGTACCTGGTGACCCACCAAGGGTGCGTGAACTTGACCTTTTCTAAGGTCATCGGGTCATACGCAAGCCTAGCTAATAGTGTCCCCTGGTAATCGCCGTACCCACGGTCCCTGAGTTCAGGAATACGTACCACAGTGGTTATGTAATGCTTGGCAACCTGCACATAGGGTCACTGAGTGTACTACTCTTCATTTATCATTTGCTCTTAATTCTGATGGACGACATTTCCTTATGATGTAAGAAAACTTGTGTAACACGTGTCATACAGAGTCAAATGAACTAGCATACCTGTCGTGAAAAGTTAACATGATAGTAATAATCTACTTTACGGGAAAAAGAGCGACTTTAACTGTCCAGAAAAACGTGCTTGAGAGATCAAAAAATAAGACAAACTTCTGAAGGAAGATAATTCAATGAGCGCTAAAAGGACAAGCAATCAGCGTCAGTTTTTGGGGTTGGCTGATCCTATCACATAAACATCAGAGTTATTCGTGACGTCAACGTGAAGTTATAATCATCAATCGAAGAATCTTGAACACCTTCCTTGGGGTGTTAAGGAATACAATTCTAAGACCATACACGCCGTTACTGCCTCTGTTTTTGTTACACTATGTTCCTAGGCTACAGACCTTAATTAAACAAACACCGATTTCCGACGGTGACATACATAATACTGAAGGTTCTTGGATATGTATGGGTTTGTACTCTGGTAATTTAACTGATTTATCATTTTCTGTAATCGTTTATAACGCCGATTATCGGTTAAGTACTTTTGAATCATTGGTTTCTTTGTTTATCGAATACGGTGACTGAAAAATGGCTAAGTGTCTGGGGAATTGCAAAGCCTTTTTTTTCACTAGTCTTCAACGATCTTTATAAGGTATTCATCATTTTCACAACAAAGACACAAATAAAACCCTCCCTTACAAGTGTGTAAAGTTTTTCACTGGCCCGTTGAAAAATGAATCACGTTCCTACGGGTAAAAACCCCTATATAATGTCAATAATTCTACTAATACACCGTCGACAATAAAATAAACTTGAATATTACGACAACTGAGAAAGGCTTTCTAATATAATGATTCGTTAATCGGTAAAATGTTCATATTCTTACCTCGTATTATCCTTCTTTCAAAACCTTACTACTACTTTCAATTTACTACTTTAAAATATACTAAGTATTAAGTTCACTTCAGGCCCATCGACTACAGTTCCTCTACATACAGACCAAGAGTCTGGTAAGAACAAGTCTGTCATTATAACTTTAAAAAAAGACTTTACCTCACATCAGCACCGTCATGGAGGTTCCGCCCAGCCGTTCCAAATACAACGCCGGGCTTCCTCCTCTTCCCAACACCAGCTCACCTGTACAACAATTAACAATATATGTAGTTTACAGTTCACAATATATATAGTTTACAGTTCACAATATCTGTACTCTACAGTTCATAATCTCTCTAATTTTCAGTCTATCATATATGGTATCAAAATGGGAGAACGTGACGTTAACGTAGACGGCAACACAGCTACAGTATTTGTAGCCATCGTATGTGGCAGTAAAGCTACAGTTCCTGCAGCTAACCTATGTGGCATAAATCTACAGTACTTGCAGTCAACATATGTGGTAGCAAAAATATATTACCTCTTGTATTAACGTTGATATCACTAAAATAAGACGAGGACCGCAGTCGCCGGGATGGACCACTCGTGTTCACACTCCACAATGGCGGATCCCGGATCACTGTTGACAGACCGCAAACTTCTAAAAACTTGCATTTCTTATCAAATAATTAGTACGACTCTCTCCGTCTGCCGAGAGGATTTATGATAATAAACCACAATATTTGCTTTAATTTGGGAAAATATAATGACGATAGGAAATTAGATATTTGATGAAAAATATAAATCAGTGGCTAAAATTTATTTGCTAACAACGTAAGGTTCCAGCGGAGGAAGGAGAGAGGAGGAGTCAGGCTTCGGGAGGAACAAGTTGGTTCCTTGCTCCGGCAGGCACGAGTGGCCCGCTCGATGTACCAGTTGTGTGAATGGAATTAAAACCAACCTTGGGATACTTCACGTTTCTCTCCGAATGAAATGAAATTTAAGCTTTGGATACGTTACTGTTGCTGGAGAGGGACGCCAACCCGACCTGACCCTTAGGAGACAAGGCTGTGATGGCTCTTTCCCTGAGATGCTCCATCGTTCATCTGATCCCGGGCAGGTGCTGGGCAATGACCTCACTCCTTTGCGTTGGTCACGACGTTCCAGGGGGGAAACTTCCAAGTGTACAGATGAATTGTTACTAATGACGCATGATATCTTCCATTCTCTGATGCGTCTATATCATCCTCCGCTACACAAATACTGCCGCTGTCGGCGACCCGACCATCGCAGCTCAAGGTGCGCGGTTGCGACCATAACAGCCGCGCGCCGCGCAATTATATGCGGGATTATAATAACATGTCCGGCTTTAAAGGTCTGACCCCGGGGCCAAAGGTTAACCCCATCTATGCTTATTTCTCAGGCTGAAGATCCATGAATAAAGTAGACAGCCTTTAAGAGCAAGGATGAATAAGATATGGAATATTTCACAGGACCAGTGAATAAGGGATGAATTCCTTCAAAAGTAAAGTCCCGTTGGTTAAGAGGGTCATTATCTCTCTCTCTCTCTCTCTCTCTCTCTCTCTCTCTCTCTCTCTCTCTCTCTCTCTCTCTCTCCTGACTCCTCCTCACCAGCACCTGACTCCTCCTCCTCCTCCTCCTCGCCCATGGAGTGGTCAAGAGAGGAGATGGACACACTTTCCTCACGCTTTCGCATGTCTCTTGTCCACAGCTGCTGTACTCGTCCTACACACAAATACAACCCAAACATCTTTTCCCTCACTGGGCGAGAGCGTACGTAACACCGAGGGAGGAGACCCGATGCGCTGCACCGCTTCCTCTTCTCTTCCTCCTCCTCCTCCTCCTTCATCAATCACACTCAATTGGTGTTCAGACAATGACAGCATAGACCAGGTGGGTACTGAGAAGTCCACGGGGGAACAGACCTGCTGATCGCTAGGATAATGAGAGATTAAAAGACACATCGAACTCAAACGACAACAGTTGGTCACGGTCTATGGTCTGAGGTGTTTCAGGCACCTGGCAAACTACTACCCTTGACCTGGTCGGCCAGGCAGGTCCACTGAATCCACACACCTGCTGATCCTTCGGGTGGCTGCTCCTCCCCCCCGACATTTGAGATCTGCATATTTCACCTTACAACAAATTCGTTAATACTTAACAACGTTCGCCGGTAGTGACGCTGGCCCTGCTGGGGGAAGGGACCCGGCCTCGGACCTCTGATAACCATGGCCTCTCTGGTCCCTAGTGGTGAGGTGCTGTAATACATCCAAGGCGCTGCTCCCTAAGGGTGGCAGTTCCTACATCTGGGTCAAGGAGACCTGGTTCCTCTTACAACACAGCAGTCATCTTCCATAAAGAAGTTTCGTCTCAGCATGACTTACTTCTACACAGTCATTCATACAGTTTACACTGGGTGTGGGCGTGATGCTTTTGAACTTTACGAAGCGATGTGACCTATGCTCAACCTTATGAAATATTGAATCCATGTCCTTAAGTAGGAAATTACGATTTTTCAAGATGTGTTGCCAATCTCCGTTAACTCCCGTGTAGATAAGGTAAGTGTGTGTCTCCTGCACGGATTACAGTGACGTATCAAGTTGCTGATATTGTGAACTCTGTGGCTTTGATGTTATTTAACTCACACTATATAGTAATTGATGCTTTAACATTGGTTAGAAGTCACTTTAGATTAGTTTCTCATCTAAACGTACCATTTTCTGAAATGATAATTCATAGAAAGTGAGTCATTCTTTGGGGTCACTATGTCATTTTCGCATGTTCTACAACGTTCTAATACCTGCAAAGTAAAGGTTAGTTTTAGCACTTCTATGGACCTCAATTTGACACGTCCACACCTTAGAAACTCATTCTAAGGGAATCCAAGGGTTTCACTTTTACAGTGGCGTTAAAGGGAAACTTGTGAATATCTAGAGAGGGTATCTGACGTGTGATAAACCTAAGATGGTCTCCGGGAAGCACCGATGACGTGGTGTTTGAAGATTGCCAGAAGCAGGAATGACACAGGTTAAGGATTGGAAGTCACGTTCTGAGTGCAGATGAGAAACAGTTCATCAAAACGGGGCTGTATATATATAGCTGTTACACAGAAAAACAAAGATGACGGACTGTTCTAGCGTCTGTGACACAATCATAATCAGTGATTCTTCGCAATACGATCCTCATCTTTACCTACCGCCACCGTCCCCAAACCCTGCGCCCTAGGAAACCAATATTCCATAAAAATAAAGCACAACTCCCTCCTGACGAGGCTTTGGTAACTGATCCAGTGTGGAAGTGTCACAAATATTCAACCATCTCGTTGGGGGCTCATGACCAGGCAAGACAGGTGAACAATAAAGAGATTAGAGTAAAAAGAAAAGAGTTAAGAACACTGGAAGATGATATATACTGCATGTCAGCCAGAATGTGGTCCAGCAGTGTCAGATAAGCAAGGGATAAGGTCCAGTGGTGTCAGCTAAGCTAGAATATGGTCCAGCAGTGTCATCTAAGCTAGGATCTGGTCCAGTAGTGTCAGCTAAGCTAGGATCTGGTCCAGCAGTGTCATCTAAGCTAGGGTCTGGTCCAGTAGTGTTAGCTAAGCTAGGATCTGGTCCAGCAGTGTCATCTAAGCTAGGATCTGGTCCAGTAGTGTTAGCTAAGCTAAGATCTGGTCCAGTAGTGTTAGCTAAGCTAGGATCTGGTCCAGTAGTGTTAGCTAAGCTAGGATCTGGTCCAGTAGTGTTAGCTAAGCTAGGATCTGGTCCAGTAGTGTTAGCTAAGCTAGGATCTGGTCCAGTAGTGTTAGCTAAGCTAGGATCTGGTCCAGTAGTGTCAGCTAAGCTAGGATCTGGTCCAGTAGTGTCAGCTAAGCTAGGATCTGGTCCAGCAGTCTCAGCTAAGCTAGGATATGGTCCAGCAGTCTCAGCTAAACTGTAGTATAGTCCAACAGTGTCAGCTAAGGGTATGGTCCAACAAATCAAATTCAAACAACCAAAGGTTTGCTCATTTTCTCATATTTCATCGTCTTCAAATGGTGGATGTGCAGCTTACATCCTGAATACTTAATCACTATATCAAACTTGTCAACAGAGCTCTTAAAATTATGAACTCTGGAAACAGAGACAAATGGAATGAAGGGCAACAGGATCGGTGAGGTAAATTCATGTGATAAGTGCATAATTTTGACCTGTGTGTCTGGTCACTGATCTAGGTGCCTGGTCATTGATCTAGGTGCCTGACCATTGATCTAGGTGCCTGGTTACTGATCTAGGTGCCTGGTTACTGATCTAAGTGCCTAGCCATTGATCTAGGTGCCTGGTTAATGATCTAAGTGCCTAGCCATTGATCTAGATGCCTGGTTACTGATCTGGGTGCCTGGTCATTGATCTAGGTGCCTGGTTACTGATCTAGGTGCCTGGTCATTGATCTAGGTGTCTGGTCACTGATCTATGTGCCTGGTCACTGATCTAGATGCCTGGCCATTGATCTAGATGCCTGGCCATTGATCTGGGTGCCTGGCCATTGATCTAGTTGTCTGGTTACTGATCTAGATGCCTGGCCATTGATCTAGGTGCCTTGTCATTGATCTAGGTGTCTGGTTACTGATCTAGATGCCTGGCCATTGATCTGGGTGCCTGGCCATTGATCTAGGTGCCTGGCCATTGATCTAGGTGCCTGGTCATTGATCTAGGAGCCTGGTCATTGATCTAGGTGTCTGGTCACTGACCTATGTGCCTGGTTACTGATCTAGGTGCCTGGTCATTGATCTAAGTGCCTGGTCATTGATCTGTGTACTTCGCCATCGACCTGCATGTCTCGCTATTGACCTGCATGCCTCGCCATTGACCTGCATACCTCGCCATTGATCTGCATGCCTTGCCACTGACCTGCATGCTTCGCCATTGACCTGCATACCTCGCCACTGACCTGCATGCCTCGGCATTGACCTGCATGCCTCGCCATTGAACTGCATACCTCGCCATTGATCTGCATACCTCGCCACTGACCTGCATGACTCGCCATTGACCTGCATACCTCGCCATTGATCTGCATGCCTTGCCCTTGACCTGCATACTTCGGCATTGACCTGCATACCTCGCCATTGACCTGCATGCCTCGCCATTGACCTGCATACCTCGCCATTGATCTGCATACCTCGCCATTGACCTGCATGACTCGCCATTGACCTGCATACCTCGCCATTGATCTGCATGCCTTGCCCTTGACCTGCATACTTCGGCATTGACCTGCATACCTCGCCATTGACCTGCATGACTCGCCATTGACCTGCATGCCTCGCCATTGACGTGCATGACTCGCCATTGATCTGCTGCCTCGGCATTGACCTACATACTTCGCTATTGACCTGCATGACTCGCCATTGACCTACATGCCTCGCCATTGACCTGCATGCCTCGCCATTGACTTGCATGCCTCGCCATTGACCTGCATGCCTCGCCACTGACCTGCATGCCTCGCTATTGACCTGCATGCCTCGCCACTGACCTGCATGCCTCGCCATTGACTTGCATGCCTCGCCATTGACCTGCATGCCTCGCCATTGACCTGCATGCCTCGGGATTGACCTGCATGCCTCGCCATTGACCTGCATACCTCGCTATTGACCTGCATGCCTCGCCATTGACCTGCATGCCTCGCCACTGACCTGCATGCCTCGCCATTGACCTGCATGCCTCGCCATTGACCTGCATGCCTCGCCATTGACCTGCATGCCTCGCCATTGACCTGCATGCCTCGGCATTGACCTACATACCTCGCTATTGACCTACATGACTCGCCATTGACCTACATGCCTCGCCATTGACCTGCATGACTCGCCATTGACCTGCATACCTCGCCAATGACCTGCATGCCTCGCCACTGACCTGCATGCCTCGCCATTGCAACATACACGGCAGTAAAGACGCAAATTCTGTGTGGCTATGTCGACCTCAGGAGATGAGAAGGGCTGTCCTTCTTCCCAGAACCCTGCCACTCTCTCTCTCTCTCTCTCTCTCTCTCTCTCTCTGGGAAGGGAATGGTTACAATTCGTCGGAGGGAGAGCCAGTGAGCCAGCCTCGCGATTCTTAAGAAATTCGAGCCGTCTCCTGTGGACTGACTGACCCCCTCTCTACCATGAGGGAACTGATGAGTTATACCGAGCGATTCAGTTTTACTCACTGATTTGGGCCAAGGTGTCCGACCAGCCAAATAGGAACCCTACCTACCTACACACACACACACCTCGTATTCAACCTCAGTCACTGCCTTCAGTTGATGACCCCCCGCGCGCATCAGTGATAGCTCCCAGCCCCCCGCCGCCCCTCACAAGTGATGACCTCCCTCACCCTCCACCACATCAGTGATGACCTCGCCCCTTAACCGGTGTCATACGGAAATAAATCGTCTGGTAAAAAATCTCAAGAGCTGGTCATCATGGTGGACGAGGGGCGCGCGTTGCCAGCATCTACCAGGAAAAGAGAGAGAGACACACACACACACACGGATCATGATGTGTCGGCGGGAGGGGAGAGTCTGCCTCGCTCCGCAGTGTCTCCCTACTGCAGATGTGCCAGGCCTGCGTCTGGCTGGCCTGGTAACCAGCGTGGTATTACACACTTGACTGCAGTCGCAAGATGCACGTCTCACATTTATAATGTTCGCCATGTCGATGGTTCCTTACACACACACCTACCCTTCCCCATATATATATATATATATATATATATATATATATATATATATATATATATATATATATATATATATATATATATATATATATATATCCCATTTTAGAAAGTTAATACTGAGTTTGGTAAAGTATGTGGAAGAAGAAAGTTAAGAGTAAATGTGAATAAGAGCAAGGTTATTAGGTACAGTAGGGTTGAGGGTCAAGTCAATTGGGAGGTGAGTTTGAATGGAGAAAAACTGGAGGAAGTGAAGTGTTTTAGATATCTGGGAGTGGATCTGGCAGCGGATGGAACCATGGAAGCGGAAGTGGATCATAGGGTGGGGGAGGGGGCGAAAATTCTGGGGGCCTTGAAGAATGTGTGGAAGTCGAGAACATTATCTCGGAAAGCAAAAATGGGTATGTTTGAAGGAATAGTGGTTCCAACAATGTTGTATGGTTGCGAGGCGTGGGCTATGGATAGAGTTGTGCGCAGGAGGATGGATGTGCTGGAAATGAGATGTTTGAGGACAATGTGTGGTGTGAGGTGGTTTGATCGAGTGAGTAACGTAAGGGTAAGAGAGATGTGTGGAAATAAAAAGAGCGTGGTTGAGAGAGCAGAAGAGGGTGTTTTGAAGTGGTTTGGGCACATGGAGAGGATGAGTGAGGAAAGATTGACCAAGAGGATATATGTGTCGGAGGTGGAGGGAGCAAGGAGAAGAGGGAGACCAAATTGGAGGTGGAAAGATGGAGTGAAAAAGATTTTGTGTGATCGGGGCCTGAACATGCAGGAGGGTGAAAGGAGGGCAAGGAATAGAGTAAATTGGAGCGATGTGGTATACCGGGGTTGACGTGCTGTCAGTGGATTGAATCAAGGCATGTGAAGCGTGTGGGGTAAACCATGGAAAGCTGTGTAGGTATGTATATTTGCGTGTGTGGACGTATGTATATACATGTGTATGGGGGGGGGGGTTGGGCCATTTCTTTCGTCTGTTTAATGCGCTACCTCGCAAACGCGGGAGACAGCGACAAA
>NC_092228.1:8450761-8493261 GCF_036320965.1 Panulirus ornatus
AACAACATGAAGGTAAACGATGGTAAGGGAGTCGAGGTCACAAGGGCAGAATTAGATCACATTCCTCGAGATGGATTTCTGATTGGGTGAGAGGTGGTCATCACGGGTGAGGTGTGGGGGTGGGGGTGTGTTTGGGGGTTAGAGATAGAGAGGAGGGGGGCTAAGTTAGGCAGGCTGCTGCTGTGGAGGTCTGGCCCCCCTCACTTATGACCTGGACCAGGAACGGTAACGCGAGTCACACCTTCTGGAAGGAGGGTAGAACACCTACTTTCGTAGATGTGGAAATCAAAACCCAATCTCGCGACTGTGGAAGCCAAGACATACCATCTACCTCGTGGAATCCAAAACACGAGAGATGAACATGCCATCATAACACAGAAAACGGTCTGGGTATAACTATTTTCAACGGTGGTGATACTCGCCATATATGCCCGGTATATCAATCTATGCTCTCGTATGGTGTTGACTTTACATTGAACCTCCAACACTGACTAGCTTCGTTGGCCGTTATATATATATATATGGGAACAAATAAAGGTAGACAGTATGAATTATGTACATGTGTATATATGTATATGTCTGTGTGTGTATACATATGTGTACATTGAGATGTATAGGTATGTATATTTGCGTGTGTGGACGTGTATGTATATACATGTGTATGGGGGCGGGTTGGGCCATTTCTTTCGTCTGTTTCCTTGCGCTACCTCGCTAACGCGGGAGACAGCGACAAAGCAAAATAAATAAAAATAAATATAATATATATTTATATATATATATATATATATATATATATATATATATATATATATATATATATATATATATATATATATATATATATATCTTTCCCAGGCTTTCTCCACCTGACAGTATTCTGTTCATGGAATTCGAGAGAGAGGTTCGGGCGAGACTGTCCGTCGGCACATATGATTTCTTCAGCGTCCCTCACGAAATGTTTTTACGTAAAGGCGAGCTGGTAGAGGTCTGGGGGCCCCTCCTCCCCTCACTGGGCTGTGTGTGTGTGTGTGTGTGCGTGTGCGTGTGTGTGTGTGTGAGTGTGTATTGATGAGGCGTTCTCATGTCTGCGTTCAAGATGACTTACTGTGGGAGTTCTATTAGAAAATGGGGTGTGGGGTGGGGGAGATTTATCATTATACGTTTTTTGTTTGTAGGTTTTCTTTTTTTTATTATAAGGTGTGGAGAATGGCACGTGAGGGACGAGGACACAGGAGGAGGAGGTGAGGGCAGGGTTTGAGGCTGCCTGCTGCCTCCTCCACCTCAGGTTGGCTGCTGGTGAGGTAAAACACATCTTTCTGAGGAATATTGACCGATACTGTCGAGCCTGGGGTAGCCAGCCCTCCCTCCCTCCCTCCCCCAGCACGGACGGTGTAGCCAGGATCGCCTGCCTGACCCCCCAGGCACGGACGGGGGAGTTAGGACCGCCTGCCTGCCCCCAGCATGGACGGTGTAGCCAGGACCGCCTGCCTGCCCCCCCAGCACGGACGGTGTAGCCAGGACCGCCTGCCTGCCCCCCCAGCACGGACGGTGTAGCCAGGATCGCCTGCCTGCCCCCCCCCCCCCCAGGCACGGACGGGGGAGTTAGGACCGTCTGCCTGCCCCCCAGCACGGACTAGCCAGTCCTCCCTCCCCCAGCACAGATGGTGTAGCCAGTCCTCCCTCCCCAGCAAGGACAGCCCCTCCCTCCTTCCCCCCCAGCACGGACGGTGTAGCCACTCCCTCACCACCCCCCAGGACGGCCGTACCCGGCACCTGAGTCGAATATTATCAAGGATTAAAGCCTCGACGTCTGACTCGTTGCACAGATTAATTATTTCCTCCTCTAATGCGGTTCTGTGCCACTATTATTATTATCTTTGTCATTATCCTTATTGTCATTATCATCATTATCATCACTACCATTATCATCACTATCATTATCATCACTATCTTCACTATCATCACTATCTTCACTATCATTATCATCACTATCATTATCATCACTATCATTATTATCATTATCATCACTACCATTATCATCACTATCATTATCTAGTACACAGAATCATTCACAAGAGTGTGAATGATGATGTCCTCGTCTCAGCTTTACTGACGTCCCCGTCTCAGCTGTAGTGATGTCCCCGTCTAAGCTGTCTACGCCCTCGTCTCAGCTATACTGACGTCCCCGCCTCAGCTTCACTGACGTCTCCGTCTCAGCTTCACTGATGTCCCCGTCTCAGTTGTACTGATGTCCCCATCTCAGCTATGCTGACGTCTCCGTCTCAGCTTTACTGACGTCTCCGCCTCAGCTGTACTGACGTCCCCGTCTCAGCTGCAGTACTCGGCGAACTGCCGTCGTAGAGCGTATGGCAGACGTGGGCTGCTGGAGTACACCTGTCTGGTCAGGTGTTATCATCACATGTCTCCCTAAATATCTTTTAAAGTTATCATGTTATCATGTTGTACAGATGGTCCGCGTGTCGTCCTCATGTAGTATACAGATGGTCCGCGTGTCGTCCTCATGTAGTACAAATGGTTCGTGTGCCGTCCACATTGGTCCGCGTGTCGTCCTTCATGTAGTACAAATGGTCCGTGTGTCGTCCTCACGTAATACCAATGGTTCGTGTGTCGTCCACATGTAAGGCAGATGGTCCACGTGTCGTCCTCATGCAGTACATTGATGGTCCGCGTGTCGTCCTCATGTAGTATACAGATGGTCCGCGTGTCGTCCTCATGTAGTACAGATGGTCCGCGTGTCGTCCTCATATAGTATACAGATGGTACGCGTGTCGTCCTCATGTAGTATACAGATGGTCCGCGTGTCGTCCTCATGTAGTATACAGATTGTTCGCGTGTCGTCCTCATATAGTATACAGATGGTCCGCGTGTCGTTCTCACGTGGTATACAGATGGTCCGCGTGTCGTCCTCATGTAGAACAGTTGGTCCGCGTGTCGTCCTGAGGGTCCTCTGGCGTGTCCTGGACGCGTTGTATGTCCTCTTGAATGTGGCCTTGACAAGATCTTTGCGCGTCCTTGAGGACATTCTACGTCCGGGTCATTTCTATGGCCATAAGGTATCGTAATGTTGAGGAGTGTGTCTGTTCCACACACACACGCACACACACACACACACACACACACACACACACAAGTCCGGTGTATTGAGGAACAGCGACGGTAAAGTCTTAAGTGGTGCTGTTGGAATCCCTGTTCTGTCTTTAAGTACTTAAAGACAAACGCGTCTTAATGACACGTACATGTCTAGGGGTAGGGAGGTTTTAATCTGACCCTACTGATTGAATGGGTAAAATGGAAATATGTATCTGGTTATTCATGAATTATTATCTACCTTTATTTATATTCCATTTAATCTCTATTCTTTTTTAGCAGGGGGATGAGAGAGGGGCGAGGGGAGACCTCAGTGTTTTTGTCATCCTCTGTGTGTGTGTGTTGTGTTGTGTGTGTGTGTGTGAGTGTGTGTGTGTGTGTGTGTGTGTGTGTGTGTGTGTGTGTGTGTGTGTGTGTGTGTGTGTGTGTGTGTGTGTGTGTGTGTGTGTGGCTGTGGTCGTGTAGAGATTCTCCTGCTCTGTAACTTTGTCTTGCCTGTTTGTCTGTCACACATCCAACTTCCCGGCACTAACCGGAGACCACCGCTTGCCTCCTCAGGGCCCTTCCTTTAAACCTTCCCAGGGGCGGCTGAAGGTGGTGTGGGGGGGGTGGGTGTGGGTTGATCACCATGCTATACCACGTCCCCCGAAGCGTCCCCCCGCGCGAGGCGCTGGTTTACGGTGAAATGTTTCCATTTGGGCGAGACGAAGGGCACTGAAAGTTTCTGGTGCGGGGCGTCGAGACGGGCAGACTGACTGACACCTGTAGCGGGCTGTTGGTGCTGTCTGCCCTCAACACACACACACACACACACACACACACACACACACACACACACACACACACACACACACACGCACACACACAGACACACACAGTCATCGCTACCGACACCTCTCCCTCTCTCGCCGGGGTGGAACGGTGGGAGGCAGCGTGGCCACTGGCCAAGCCTGACACACTGCTTCACCACCCTCCCTGTGAACAGCTGAGCCCAAAGTTACCAATAAGAGGAAGTAAAGAGCAGGAAAGTGTTGGAGTACCGCGAGCCAGAGGGAGGGGGGGAGCTGCGCGTGCGCCGTGAGCCGGAATCAATAAAGGGCGCGTGTAGCATCGGCTGGAGCAGTGTGTTGGTGAGTGTGTGGTGGTGAGGGCGCCCTCCGGGATGTGATCTGCCGCTGCACTCCTGCGGCACGACTCTCTACCATCATCCCACAGGTGAGTGCAGTGTTTTGCCTCCCACACACACACACACACCCCGCAACCTTGTCCCTCTGCCGTGCCAAGGGAGGAGGAGGAGGAGGAGGAGGAGACCTGACTGGAGGAATAGGTCCTGTGTGAGAGGAGGAGCCCCCCCGTCGCAAGCGAGGTTGTATCTGTTGGTTGTATCGGGCCAGGATTACGAGTAGGCCTAGAGGGGCGCGGGCAGGAGGTTGAGGTGGTCGATGGGAGGCGTGGCACCGATCGTCATGCAGGAGCCAAAACAAACGTACCCGGGGCTACTACTACTACTACTACTACTACTACTGCTACTACTACTACTACCACTACTACTACTACTACTACTACTACTACTACTACTACCACTACTTGTTCTCCCCATTTCCCTCCCTCCTCTAAATCCTTCAGATGTCCAGTTCAGCCTCCCTCCCTCCCTCCCTCCCTCCCCACGACCATCTCTCTCTCTCTCTCTCTCTCTCTCTCTCTCTCTCTCTCTCTCTCTCTCTCTCCACAATGGTCATGACTCCTGACCTCGCGTGACCTCAGGTATAATAATGGAGGGAGGAAGAAGGGGGGAAGGTTTGGTTTATGGGAGTCAGACGGACGGAATCGACGTCTGTCCCCGACGGAAGAACGAGAGAGAGAGAGAGAGAGAGAGAGAGAGAGAGAGAGAGAGAGAGAGAGAGAGAGAGAGAGAGAGAGAGAGAGAGAGAGAGAGAGTTCACTTCCTCCCACACCCGCCTCCTCCTCCACTTCAGGAATCGTCAAGCACTTGAGCAAGGACCGACAGTCAACCGTGCACTTGAACAGTGTGTCTCTCCCTCCGCCAGTATGGGTTACGTAATGAGGACTGGTTTGGTAGGGCGGGCCTGGGGCTCGGCCTGTGCTGGGTACAACAGTGATTTCTGGTGTGGTCTGTGGACCAGACACCCTGGTCTCACCGCCGCTTGTTGCAGTCCCTCTGCTACGTGGGTAGAGGTGAACAGTGATGACAGTGATGATTAGGGTTGGGGGGGGGGATGGAGTGGTCAGTGACAGTGATGGAGGTGGGGTGAGGTGACCATAACAGTGATGGAGGTGTGGTAAGGTGACATGTGACAGTGATGGTGGGGGGTTGGGGTGACTATTGACAGTGATTGTGGGGGAGATTAAAGTGATCAGTGACAGTGTTGAAGGTGGGTTGAGGTAACCACAACAGTGATGGAGGTGGGTTGAGGTGACATGTGACAGTGATGGAGGTGAGTTAAGGTGACATGTGACAGTGATGGAGGTGGGTTAAGGTGACGTGTGACAGTGATGGAGGTGGGTTAAGGTGACGTGTGACAGTGATGGAGGTGGGTTGAGGTGACCATAACAGTGATGGAGGTGGGTTGAGGTGACCATAACAGTGTTGAAGGTGGGTTGAGGTGACCAGTGGCAGTGATGAAGGTGGGTTAAGGTGACCAGTGGCAGTGATGAAGGTGGGTTGAGGTGACCAGTGACAGTGATGAAGGTGAGGTGAGGTGACCATAACAGTGATGGAGGTGGGTTGAGGTGACCAGTGACAGTGATGGAGGTGGGTTGAGGTGACCGTGAAAGTCATGAAGGTGGGTTCATGTGACCAGTGACAGTGATGGAGGTGGGCTGAGGTGACATGTGCCAGTGATGATGGACAGTGATACGTTTGACAGTGAGTCTATAGTATGTTTGGGACAGCGTCCAGCATTGGTAACGCTGACACCACTGTTACTAACTGTCAGCAGTGTCAGACTCTTAATGGCACTGGCACTACTGGTGGCACTGCCAGCACTGGCACTGGGTACAAGGGGAAGAGGAGGAAGCGGCTGGAGAGGTGGGGGAAAGTGCTGTTGTGAGACGGGATAAACACCGTGTGTACAGAAGGGTGGGTGTAGAGTGGGCGTAGGGTGGGCATAGGATGGGTGTAGGATGGACGTTGGGTGGGTGTAGGGTGAGTGTAGGGTTTTCGAAGGCGTGTGGAAGGTTGGGGGTAGGGTGGGTGTTGGGTGGGTGTAGGGTGAGTGTAGGGTTTTCGAAGGCGTGTGGAAGGTTGGGGGTAGGGTGGGTGTTGGGTGGGTGTTGGGTGGGTGTAGGGTGAGTGTAGGGTTTTCGAAGGTGTGTGGAGGGTTGGAGGTAGGGTGGGTGCAAGGTGGGTGTTGGGTGGGTGTAGGGTGAGTGTAGGGTTTTCGAAGGTGTGTGGAGGGCTGAGGGTAAGGTGGGTGTAAGGTGGGTGTTGGGTGGGTGTAGGGTGAGTGTAGGGTTTTCGAAGGTGTGTGGAAGGTTTGATGTGGACGTGTTATCTCTCTCATGTTTATAGCACCCCCGGCGGCACTCTCTGGGGGTGGGGGGAGGTTTTGTATGTCGTGATGTGGTTACCTGTGTGGTGTAGAAGGGGGCGGGGGAGAAGGGGAGGAGGAAAGGAAATTAGACGAAGCTAAAGTGAAGATTATTCATTGTGTGTGTGTGTGTGTGTGTGTGTGTGTGTGTGTGTGTGTGTGTGTGTGTGTGTGTTGGAGGAAGGGGGGAGCTATTGCTGGGTGCAGGTCAGGATGGAGAGGGGGGAAAAGGAGGGGGGGGGGGATCGATCATGGCATTCACTTGGTGTGAGTCTTTATTTCATTTTTGCTCTCTCTCTCTCTCTCTCTCTCTCTCTCTCTCTCTCTCTCTCTCTCTCTCTCTCTCTCTCTCTCTCTCTCTCTCTCTTGCCCGGCGCTACATGCTCACTACTACGTCCCTTCTATCAAGACTAGCATGGCTTGGTGGTGGTGGTGGTGGTGGTGTGTGTGTGTGTGGTGGGAGGGGCACAGGGTTTTGCAATTCAGGAGCGTTCTCTCGTGTTACCCAGTATAGCTAGCTACCTGCCTACCTACCTCGCTGGGTTGTATTTCACCGCGCGTCGCAGTATAAAAAAAAAAAAAAATAGTTTATGTTTTTGTTTTACATTTCTCTTCGAATCTGGTCGAGTCTGGATGCGTATGTTCTGGGAGTGGATGCGGTGTGTGTTTTTTCCCTCCATTTTTTGGCATGTGTACGTGTCGGTGTGTGTGTATGTGTGTGTGTGTGTGTGTGTGTGTGTGTGTGTGTGTGTGTGTGTGTGTGTGTGTGTGTGTGTGTGTGTGTGTGTGTGTGTGTGTTTTCAGTAGGTATCCGTGGTCATCTTGACTATTTCCTCCATCCCAGCGAAGGAAAACGACCTCACGAGATAGTGACCCTCACCCACCCTCACACCACCTCACTCTGGCTTCACCACCAGCCTCTCCTGGTAATTACTCCCTCCATGACACTTCTGGGGGCACTTGCACGTTGGGCCTGCTGCCCTCCACCGCCGCCGCCCCCTCACTACCCGAACCGTCCACCCTCCTCCCCATCGTCCGTCTGTCTGGTCGTCCGCACGTCCCTTTGTCGATGTATTTGCCAACGCTCTGATTCATATTTTGGGGCGGCCGCTAACTGTTTTTTTTTTTATTACCCTTCCACCAATTTATTGTAGAGTAAGTGAATGTGGGAGAGGAACGTGTGTGTGTGTGTGTGTGTGTGTGTGTGTGTGTGTGTGTGTGTGTGTGTGTGTGTGTGTGTGGGAGGAGGGTGGAGTATGGACAAGTGGAGGTGCGTGTTGGAGGGTGTGACTCCCGTCCAGCCTCCCTCGTGCGTGGGACATGGTAAGGGACCAAAATAGGTGACCAGGTCATGGGAGGGGTCCAGGACATGGCAGGAGACTAGGACATGGAAGGGGTCCAGGATATGGCAGGAGACTAGGACATGGTAAGGGTCCAGGACATGGCAGGAGACTAGGACATGGTAGGGGTCCAGGACATGGCAGGAGACTAGGACATGGTAGGGGACCAGGACATGGCAGGAGACTAGGACATGGTAGGGGTCCAGGACATGGCAGGAGACTAGGACATGGTAAGGGTCCAGGACATGGCAGGAGACTAGGACATGGTAAGGGTCCAGGACATGGCAGGAGACTAGGACATGGTAAGGGTCCAGGACATGGCAGGAGACTAGGACATGGTAAGGGTCCAGGACATGGCAGGAGACTAGGACATGGTAAGGGTCCAGGACATGGCAGGAGACTAGGACATGGTAAGGGTCCAGGACATGGCAGGAGACTAGGACATGGTAAGGGTCCAGGACATGGCAGGAGACTAGGACATGGTAAGGGTCCAGGACATGGCAGGAGACTAGGACATGGTAAGGGTCCAGGACATGGCAGGAGACTAGGACATGGTAAGGGTCCAGGACATGGCAGGAGACTAGGACATGGTAAGGGTCCAGGACATGGCAGGAGACTAGGACATGGTAAGGGTCCAGGACATGGCAGGAGACTAGGACATGGTAAGGGTCCAGGACATGGCAGGAGACTAGGACATGGTAAGGGTCCAGGACATGGCAGGAGACTAGGACATGGTAAGGGTCCAGGACATGGCAGGAGACTAGGACATGGTAAGGGTCCAGGACATGGCAGGAGACTAGGACATGGTAAGGGTCCAGGACATGGCAGGAGACTAGGACATGGTAAGGGTCCAGGACATGGCAGGAGACTAGGACATGGTAAGGGTCCAGGACATGGCAGGAGACTAGGACATGGTAAGGGTCCAGGACATGGCAGGAGACTAGGACATGGTAAGGGTCCAGGACATGGCAGGAGACTAGGACATGGTAAGGGTCCAGGACATGGCAGGAGACTAGGACATGGTAAGGGTCCAGGACATGGCAGGAGACTAGGACATGGTAAGGGTCCAGGACATGGCAGGAGACTAGGACATGGTAAGGGTCCAGGACATGGCAGGAGACTAGGACATGGTAAGGGTCCAGGACATGGCAGGAGACTAGGACATGGTAAGGGTCCAGGACATGGCAGGAGACTAGGACATGGTAAGGGTCCAGGACATGGCAGGAGACTAGGACATGGTAAGGGTCCAGGACATGGCAGGAGACTAGGACATGGTAAGGGTCCAGGACATGGCAGGAGACTAGGACATGGTAAGGGTCCAGGACATGGCAGGAGACTAGGACATGGTAAGGGTCCAGGACATGGCAGGAGACTAGGACATGGTAAGGGTCCAGGACATGGCAGGAGACTAGGACATGGTAAGGGTCCAGGACATGGCAGGAGACTAGGACATGGTAAGGGTCCAGGACATGGCAGGAGACTAGGACATGGTAAGGGTCCAGGACATGGCAGGAGACTAGGACATGGTAAGGGTCCAGGACATGGCAGGAGACTAGGACATGGTAAGGGTCCAGGACATGGCAGGAGACTAGGACATGGTAAGGGTCCAGGACATGGCAGGAGACTAGGACATGGTAAGGGTCCAGGACATGGCAGGAGACTAGGACATGGTAAGGGTCCAGGACATGGCAGGAGACTAGGACATGGTAAGGGTCCAGGACATGGCAGGAGACTAGGACATGGTAAGGGTCCAGGACATGGCAGGAGACTAGGACATGGTAAGGGTCCAGGACATGGCAGGAGACTAGGACATGGTAAGGGTCCAGGACATGGCAGGAGACTAGGACATGGTAAGGGTCCAGGACATGGCAGGAGACTAGGACATGGTAAGGGTCCAGGACATGGCAGGAGACTAGGACATGGTAAGGGTCCAGGACATGGCAGGAGACTAGGACATGGTAAGGGTCCAGGACATGGCAGGAGACTAGGACATGGTAAGGGTCCAGGACATGGCAGGAGACTAGGACATGGTAAGGGTCCAGGACATGGCAGGAGACTAGGACATGGTAAGGGTCCAGGACATGGCAGGAGACTAGGACATGGTAAGGGTCCAGGACATGGCAGGAGACTAGGACATGGTAAGGGTCCAGGACATGGCAGGAGACTAGGACATGGTAAGGGTCCAGGACATGGCAGGAGACTAGGACATGGTAAGGGTCCAGGACATGGCAGGAGACTAGGACATGGTAAGGGTCCAGGACATGGCAGGAGACTAGGACATGGTAAGGGTCCAGGACATGGCAGGAGACTAGGACATGGTAAGGGTCCAGGACATGGCAGGAGACTAGGACATGGTAAGGGTCCAGGACATGGCAGGAGACTAGGACATGGTAAGGGTCCAGGACATGGCAGGAGACTAGGACATGGTAAGGGTCCAGGACATGGCAGGAGACTAGGACATGGTAAGGGTCCAGGACATGGCAGGAGACTAGGACATGGTAAGGGTCCAGGACATGGCAGGAGACTAGGACATGGTAAGGGTCCAGGACATGGCAGGAGACTAGGACATGGTAAGGGTCCAGGACATGGCAGGAGACTAGGACATGGTAAGGGTCCAGGACATGGCAGGAGACTAGGACATGGTAAGGGTCCAGGACATGGCAGGAGACTAGGACATGGTAAGGGTCCAGGACATGGCAGGAGACTAGGACATGGTAAGGGTCCAGGACATGGCAGGAGACTAGGACATGGTAAGGGTCCAGGACATGGCAGGAGACTAGGACATGGTAAGGGTCCAGGACATGGCAGGAGACTAGGACATGGTAAGGGTCCAGGACATGGCAGGAGACTAGGACATGGTAAGGGTCCAGGACATGGCAGGAGACTAGGACATGGTAAGGGTCCAGGACATGGCAGGAGACTAGGACATGGTAAGGGTCCAGGACATGGCAGGAGACTAGGACATGGTAAGGGTCCAGGACATGGCAGGAGACTAGGACATGGTAAGGGTCCAGGACATGGCAGGAGACTAGGACATGGTAAGGGTCCAGGACATGGCAGGAGACTAGGACATGGTAAGGGTCCAGGACATGGCAGGAGACTAGGACATGGTAAGGGTCCAGGACATGGCAGGAGACTAGGACATGGTAAGGGTCCAGGACATGGCAGGAGACTAGGACATGGTAAGGGTCCAGGACATGGCAGGAGACTAGGACATGGTAAGGGTCCAGGACATGGCAGGAGACTAGGACATGGTACACGTCCCATCCCAGGTTCATGTCATGTCATCACGACCCCTCCAAGGGTCATGTCATGTCATCACGACCCCTCCAAGGGTCATGTCATGTCATCACGACCCCTCCCAGGGTCATGTCATGTCATCACGACCCCTCCAAGGGTTATGTCATGTCACTAGTACACGCATCACGTCATCACAACTCTCTCTCTCTCTCTCTCTCTCTCTCTCTCTCTCTCTCTCTCTCTCTCTCTCTCTCTCTCTCTCTCTCTCTCTCTCACACACACACACACACACACACACCCGTCACACAACTCCCCGCCCGCCCGCCCGCCTGCCTGGCTGTCCACGGTGGTCTCCATCAACACCTCATCACTCATCACTCATCCATCATGCGTCACAGTCATGCTGTCACACTCACGGCTCGTAACACTATCAGTCATCATCATCCTCACGGGTCGTATGTCACGCCTCACACGTGATCCACATGAGTGTTAAATGACGTGCGTTTAGGATCCTTTTGAAATTAGTATTATGATTATTATTATTATTATTATCATTATTATTATTATTATTATTATTATTATCATTATTACTATCACTATTATTATTACTATTATTATTATTATTATTATCATTATTATTATTATTATTATTATCATTATTACTATCACTATTATTATTACTATTATTATTATTATTATTATCATTATTATTATTATTATTATTATCATTATTACTATCACTATTATTATTACTATTATTATTATTATTATTATTATCATTATTATTATTATCATTATTATTATTATTATGAGTATTATCATTATTACTATTATCATGAGTATTATTACCATCATTATTATTATTATTATTATTATTATTATTATTATTAGTATTATTGCTATCAATATTATTATTAGTAGTTGTAGTAGTAATAGCAGTTGTAGTAGTATCTGTAGTGACCACTATAGCATTTGATTCTCTTCAGGTATTATAGACGCACAGCAAGTGGGAGGAATAAGGACTTAGATCCCACTGTCTTCGAGTCATTTATAGATTTATTTTATAAAGTCTGCAGCCAGATGAAGGTGACGTTCCAACCCCCTATGTGTCTTTTCCATTTGCTGGAAATGTTACACAAATATTAGCGAGTATCATTTATCTACAAGAAATGCTACCGTTCTATAAATGTCTAAATATATATATATATATATATATATATATATATATATATATATATATATATATATATATATATATATATATATATCTTTTCTTTTTCTTTCATACTATTCGCCATTTCCCGCATTAGCGAGGTAGCGTTGAGAACAGAGGACTGGGCCCTTGAGGGAATATCCTCACCTCGGCCCCTTCTCTGTTCCCTCTTTTGGAAAATTAAAAAAAAAAAAAGTGAGAGGGGAGGATTTCCAGCCCCCCGCTCCCTCCCCTTTTAGTCGCCTTCTACGACACGCAGGGAATACGTGGGAAGTATATATATTTACTGGTAGGATTATATACTTACATATGGTGTGTTATTCTTGTGCAATAAATCGGAGGCGTATGCGACAACTGTATCACTGTATTTTCGTATTATTGTATCATCACTGTATTTATATGATATTTTCCCTCGTCCATCTGCGTATACGTGATTTTAATTGGCGTTTACGTCCTTCTGGCACGTAGGTGATGTCAAAGGGGGGGTAGGGTAGATCGACCCGTGACGCGACCAATCACGCGTCGAGGTCGCTAAATTCGACCCCCTCCCCCACTTCCCACCCCTAGCAACAGCATCATTACGTATTGTTGAGTTACGGACTTCAATCATATTAACCTTATTGGTCGTTAGGGATCACTTCTAGCTGTTAATTCTATCCGCGTAAACCCGTATGGGTTGGTGCTCATTAAGATGAAGTTAATGAAGACGTATTGAAGTTCATGAAGACGTATTCGAGGAACTTAGATTAAGATGGGGGAAAAAAAATCATAAGTCCTGTCCAGTCCAATATGGTGACGACATGATGTGTATTTGTCCCAGGACGCGTTTTTCTTCATCTTGGACACGTATTAAACATTATTGGTCGATTTCATTGGTGGGTGTTCGAAGCCCTCCCCGGCTCTCCGGATAATATATCAAACGAGGGTTCGGATGGACCGAATCTGCTAGTTTGATTATGAAGTTTTATTCTTGATGGAAATCATTTTAAAATCTCTGATGGCGCCTTACAGATGGTTGGCTACTTGTGGTTTAGGCCCTAAACTACCAGGATCATTAAGGCCGTCAGCGTCAACTAAACTACTGCATTCACCAGGCGAAAAATGATGTAACACCTTTGTTAGGCGTTAAGAATAATTCGAAGGCCATGGGTCGATGCCTTATACACTCTCGCTCTAACTACATGTATAAAATATATATATATATATATATATATATATATATATATATATATATATATATATATATATATATATATATATATGGACTTTGCACCACGAATCTCAAACGTCCTCTGCCTTTAATTTTGCACAACGCTCAATCGTGGAGCATCACAGATCACTGTGATTAAATCAAATCGATATTTATTGATCTGGTGTATCTGATCACCTGGCGCGTGTGTGGCCCATTGTTTTCCACGAGCGGATCATCACTCGAGGTCTATTTCAAGTGCATAACAGGAGCGTCCGTGGTGGTTCGAGTTCGAGTTCGAAGCCGCTTCACTTTTTTAAGACGCCACCATTTGGCCGCGTGGGGAAACATATTCAGATATCAGTCTCAGGTTAAGTCAAGTCAGTCGGTCAGTCTAATTACTAAATTAGTTAGATCCTTTATGGAGTGTCTGCAGCGTTGTGGCCAATCTAGTAGTAGTGTCTTATGGTTTCATTGGAGTGACTTGGTTCGCTCGGAGGCTGGTAGAAGACTGAGTCACTCTATCCTCTTCCTTTCACCATTCTAACCCCACGAAACTTCACCATTAAGTGTGATCAATTGGGTGAAGTATACGACCACTCGCAACGACGGTGGACGTAAAGATAGTGGGTAAAAATATCCTTCATTTGAATATCTTCACCAATGCCGTTCCGGCAAGGGAGATGCTTGTCTGTTGTCTGCTACACTGTGGGGGGGGTAACTTGGGTGGAACTCTCTCTCTCTCTCTCTCTCTCTCTCTCTCTCTCTCTCTCTCTCTCTCTCTCTCTCTCTCTTCCTCGGTACCAGCTGAGACGGGCACCTGGTAAGGATATGTATATAGAACAGTGACACGAACCTTCTGGTGAAATCAAATCTCAAGACGCTGTAACCAGGTGTGAAGACATCTCTAGGTTCGTCTCGAATGTTCTAGAAGGTTTCGAGTCTCTAGGTTCGTCTTGAATGTTCTAGAAGGTTTCGAGGACACGACTTTAAGCCCCGGTAACCGAGGATAGGAACCATAACCTGACAATAGTGTCAGTATTACCCAGTGTTTTGATCTTTATGTGAGGAATCGTTCTTGCCACTTCAACCGCGTTTATGCGCTCAGTGTTGTAGACAGTAGTGTGGTTATTGCCCTGACTACATCGTTCTATGACTGTAATAGAGCTTAACTAGTGTTGTTGTAAGTTAGGAAGAACTTGTGAATGGCTCCTTTGTCGATCTGTGAGCCTATATTCTAGGTCGTACGCCCGCCCACGGGGTACGAGCACCTGTGTGGCAACATTTGATATTTTGCTCATTCTGGCTAGGCTAGCAGTATGGATGGATAGGACTGCATCATATTTCTCGAGACTCCTCAGTGTTTCTTGGACAAGCGAGGGAATACGTAGAGTCTGCTGTGTCCACCAGACTCCCTATCGACGAGTGTGTAGAGTCTGTGTCCACCAGAAACAGTCAGTTAGTCTTGCCTTCATATCGACGAGTGTGTATGTGAGCAACACAGCGACCTGCTGTAGTCTTACTGTATACAACTGCTGATGATGTTATGCAGACCCATTGATGCTGTTGTACAGACCCACTGACGTTGTACAGACCCACTGCTGCTGTTGTACAGACCCACTACTGACGTTGTACAGACCCACTAAGGCTGTTGCACAGACCCACTACTGACGTTGTACAGACCCACTGCTGTTGTTGAACAGACCCACTGACGTTGTACAGACCCACTACTGACGTTGTACAGACCCACTGCTGACGTTGTGCAGACCCACTGAGGCTGTTGCACATGTACCTACTTTTGATCAGTTCGATAAAGGTCAGTGCTGCTGTACAAGGGCGTGCGTAAGGGCGCCCGCAGGAAAAGGCCAAGAGAGGGCATTTCCCTTCACCCTTCCCCCTTTCATAAAAAAAGATAGATGCACTCATGGCATATTCATGGTCACCGTTAATTGAATGGAATTAAACTAAATATTCTCTCTGTCATTTTTAATAACGCTAAAGATTTTCATTTTTACTTTTTTGTTTGTATTTAATCACACATAAGACCTATTCGTTCCGTCTGTTGACTAACATTTCAAAAGCTGATCCCCTCCCTCCGTGCACGTTCTGCCTCCCCGTAAAGTGACGTAATAATACCTGTGGGGGCGCCCACGGTCCTGGGTCGTGCGTGTGTCGACTCACCTTCAGGAGGTTCCCCCCATCGACCTCCTCAAGCACTTTCACGTCCTCGCCGACAACCCACGGTCCAAGGAGTGAAAGAGATGCGTAACAGTATTGCATATGACTTCAGGCACGGACTCCCAACTTGATAATTAATTAATCAAATTAATTAATTAATCATACAAAACCCCAAGACCCACCCCTTTTTATGAGGTTCCTGCACCTTCAAGGCTGCGCCCCAATCAGCAGTAGGGACATAATGGACCTTTTGGAGAGTTTCCTCGAAGGGAATTGATTCTCTTTTTGAACGATGGCACAGCCTCGCCAAAGATGGCTTTTCATTCGCAGTGTAACCACAAATAAACAGAATACGGTAACGCCTTAAACTCTCTCTCTCTCTCTCTCTCTCTCTCTCTCTCTCTCTCTCTCTCTCTCTCTCTCTCTCTCTCTCTAATATATATATATATATATATATATATATATATATATATATATATATATATATATATATATATATATATATATATATATACACACACACACACTATGAAAAAGCGGTCCTGTCTGTCTATCTGCACACACGTCAAGGAAGTTGTCAGACGCACGATCACTAACCCCCCATACACGGTTACCAATACCTCATCCTTTCCTTGGCTGGATATGAACTTCTGGCTACCTTGGTGATATAGTTTCGGGGAAATATTGTACCGTTGAACGGGAAGCTTGTGCTATTGTAATGAGCGGTATGAAGATAAAAAACAGCGGTGATGAGTGATTGGAACCAATGAACAATGCTATTCCTCCGTTCAGGGTGAAACCAATGATTAATAAAATGCAGCAATTATCTAATTTTGCCTCTTATGTATCCACTGAACATTTTCATCTGAACTTTCTATCTATCGCTGTGAAAGTCGCTATAATTATCTCACTCAGTACTTGGCGTGACAGCACTATCTTATCAACACTTTCCGAACTTAAGTTCATCTTTGATGATGACTCGTTGATCTCTGACGATTTCCTTCCCTTCTGCCTCTGCCCCTGTTGGAACCTGGTATGGTGTAACTTCTATCTGTCATTCTCATCATAACCCGTCTATTGAAATTCGTCTTCATTAGATTCCATTCGATTCTCTTAAGCCCATTTTACATATTATATCCATGTCCTTTCTACCTGTTCCTCTTGCCTTCCTCTATCCCTATCATTTTACTGACTCTGATGTTCTCTGCACAGCATCTGACTGGTACTTTCTGTTACTATTTGTATCTGATGTTACTGCTGTAACACTGTGGCTAGAAATGTTCCCTGTGATACACCTGCCTCGACATCACCTGGCATGGTTCTATCTTGGTACTATATTGAAGTTTCTGATTTTTTTTTCTTTCGGTGTTCCTTTCAACTCCCCGTCATTCATCCAAATGTTTCGTTCTGTTTCTTTTTATGTAAGAAAGTTGTAGTTCAGTCTATGATACGTGAGGGTGAAGTCAAGAAAGACAATCTATCCACTTTACTTGCTTTAGCCTTTTACAAATGCCTTTGTAATGGACTAGTGGATGAGTCTGTGTGGCTTTTACCAGATGCAAATCCATGTTGGCCATTATTTCTAAAGGGATTACGAACCCGATGTTCAAATATGCATATTTCCATTACTCTTGAGTAGATGCGTTGTTAAACTGACTAATCTGCATTGTCTCTGATATCAATGTGGATCCTCATCTGTGTACTGATGTTATATGTGCCAATTCATGCGTATCTGCTGTACTGTCTTTTGATCTAAGCTCTGTCCCAGGGATGGTATCGTAGCCAAAACGAACATACAGATGGATGCGCCTTTCTCCCAAACCTTATCAACTCGAAATCTATCTATTTTCTTGCCAGGTTTAGCAGTGTGTGTGTGTGTGTGTGTGTGTGTGTGTGGGTTTCCTATCGCCCCGACACCATCCCCTAACCCCTCCTTCCTCCTGGGAGTGGCCAGCCAGAACATTTATCAGGCCAACTCCACGTGTCGCCAGGTGGTGTAAGACAATGTTTCAGTGCCATACCCAAGGGGAACCTCAGTGGTCAACAGGGCTGAGGGACCAGAGGCTTCACCAGAAAGGCGGAGGGATGGTAGACACCTTTCCCTGATGGTTACCTATGACGGTAGGTCGAGGCAGGTCGGGGTACTGGTAGCACGCCATGGTCGTGTGTGTATGTGTGTGTGTGTGTGTGTGTGTGTCTGTGTGTGTGTGTGTGTGTGTGTGTGTGTGTGTGTGTGTGTGTGTGTGTGTGTGTGTGTGTGTGGGTATCGATGCTGGGACATCATGGTTACCATGTTATCAATATCCCCGACTGAGCCACCCTTCCCGTCTGCGTTGTGTGGCGTCGATGGCATGGTTGTGTTGCTACCCTTGTGGGTTGGCGCACCTTCCCTCAGTACACCCTGACGTGTGTGCTGCACCGCGGTCTGCTGTGGTGGTGGGGGCTGTAGCGTGACCGTTCATTCCACGTTCCTTAGAAGTGGGTGCGGAAGGAGTGGGACGGTAGCGTGTCCCTCCTGCACCAGCTCCAACACACACACACACACACACACACACACACATATATATATATATATATATATATATATATATATATATATATATATATATATATATATATATATATATATATACCTTGAGGCACCAGTCTGTCTGTCCCTTACAAGAAATGATCACATCCACAGGAAGTCTAAAAATCAAATTACGACACTCCCCAACACACCTACCACTCACCCTCACCCCACACACCTCGCCCTGCTGAGCCACCCACACCGACCCCCATCCCACCTACCCGACCCGTCGACTTAATAACATTTAAAGCAGGTGCGCGTCCAGGGCAAGATGGGCTCAAGGCACAGGCTCAGGAGGGGCAGCAGTTGTTTACCTGCTGAGAGGGAGGGAGTCCAGTCTGCTTGCTCTCTCTCTCTCTCTCTCTCTCTCTCTCTCTCTCTCTCTCTCTCTCTCTCTCTCTCTCTCTCTCTCTCTCTCTCTTCCCTCGCGACGCTTGCCTCCCCTCCTCCACACGGATGGAGGGGCGACTGTTCTCTCACCTCCCCCAGGGTAGACGGCCCCTTCATCATCACCCGCCACCCCTGGATGTCTGCTCCTCATCACCCCTTATCCCCCTGGGGCTGAGGAAGTCTGATTAAACCTTCACTATATATATATATATATATATATATTCGTAGAAGTAGTAGGTACCTCACAGTATACGTAACTGGTCCAGGGGTGAAGGGGGTACGACTAACCCTGGGTATTGGCAAGCTTAGTGAAGGCGAGGCAGCATGCTAGCACTGCGCCGTTTGTCACGTACCCCCAACCCTTGGACCAGGTCGCCTCGTTTTGCTCTTTTTTTCTAACCTCACACACACACACACACACACACACACACACACACACACACACACACACACACACACACAACACACACACACACACACACACACACAAACACACACACACACACACACACACCGTTTTCTGACACTTAGTCCTGCTCTCGTGCGCTGTCTACACGTGCCCCAGACCCTATGACCTGAACCAGTAGCAACGCATCTGTCCGGCTGCTGCTTCCCATAACTTGTGTGTGGGAACCAGCCACCCGAGAATTGGTCATTGTGACAACTCCTACCCTCGCAGGAGTGAAGCTGTGGAATCCTAAATCTCACATAGTCTTTTGTCTCTCCCAGTCTTTCTATAACCCTTCCCCTTTAAGAGTCTGGTCCATAAACACCCGAGTATATATATATATATATATATATATATATATATATATATATATATATATATATATATATATATATATATATATATTTTTTTTTTTTTTTTTTTTTTTATACTTTGTCGCTGTCTCCCGCGTTTGCGAGGTAGCGCAAGGAAACAGACGAAAGAAATGGCCCAACCCCCCCCCATACACATGTACATACACACGTCCACACACGCAAATATACATACCCACACAGCCCTCCACGGCCCACCCCGGACGCTCCACATGCCCTGATTCAATCCACTGACAGCACGTCAACCCCTGTATACCACATCGCTCCAATTCACTCTATTCCTTGCCCTCCTTTCACCCTCCTGCATGTTCAGGCCCCGATCACACAAAATCCTTTTCACTCCATCTTTCCACCTCCAATTTGGTCTCCCTCTTCTCCTCGTTCCCTTCACCTCCGACACATATATCCTCTTGGTCAATCTTTCCTCACTCATTCTCTCCATGTGCCCAAACCATTTCAAAACACCCTCTTCTGCTCTCTCAACCACGCTCTTTTTATTTCCACACATCTCTCTTACCCTTACGTTACTTACTCGATCAAACCACCTCACACCACACATTGTCCTCAAACATCTCATTTCCAGCACATCCATCCTCCTGCGCACAACTCTATCCATAGCCCACGCCTCGCAACCATACAACATTGTTGGAACTACTATTCCTTCAAACATACCCATTTTTGCTTTCCGGGATAATGTTCTCGACTTCCACACATTTTTCAAGGCTCCCAAAATTTTCGCCCCCTCCCCCACCCTATGATCCACTTCCGCTTCCATGGTTCCATCCGCTGACAGATCCACTCCCAGATATCTAAAACACTTCACTTCCTCCAGTTTTTCTCCATTCAAACTCACCTCCCAATTGACTTGACCCTCAACCCTACTGTACCTAATAACCTTGCTCTTATTCACATTTACTCTTAACTTTCTTCTTCCACACATATATTATCCCTGGGGATAGGGGAGAAAGAATACTTCCCACGTATTCCCTGCGTGTCGTAGAAGGCAACTAAAAGGGGAGGGAGCGGGGGGCTGGAAATCCTCCCCTCTCAATTTTTTTTTAATTTTCCAAAAGAAGGAACAGAGAAGGGGGCCAGGTGAGGGTATTCCCTCAAAGGCCCAGGCCTCTGTTCTTAACGCTACCTCGCTATCGCGGGAAATGGCGAATAGTTTAAAAGAAAGAAAAGAAAAGATATATATATGAGCGTGCGTTTATCAGAATGAGCCGAGTGATACATTAATAATGTGGAAATTATATATAAATATCCGCTTGGTTATCATTCTGGTTATCGATTCATATCGCGAAGATATGGATGTCGGGGGAGCGACGTGACCCACATAAACCTGGGGAAAAGATGTGACCCGCAGAAGCTGGGGGAGGACCGTGACCTCACACAGACATAGAGAGGGGCGTCTCCAGGTGTGGCTCGCCGCGTCTCGTCAAGGTTCGTGTCCACGGACCTCCTGCAGACGTGGTTCTCCTTCCTCTTTCAGGGATGGCTTTCCTCCCTCCTCCAGGTGTGGTTCTCCTCCCTCCTCCAGGCGTGGTTCTCCTCCCTCCTCCAAGCATGGTTATCCTCCCTCCTCCAGGCGTGAACCTCCCTCCTCCAGGCGTGTTCTCCTCCCTCCTCCAGGCATGGTTCTCCTCCCTCCTCCAGGCATGGTTCTCCTCCCTCCTCCAGGCGTGGTTCTCCTCCCTCCTCCAGGCGTGGTTCTCCTCCCTCCTCCAAGCATGGTTCTCCTCCCTCCTCCAGGCGTGGTTCTCCTCCCTCCTCCAGGCGTGGTTCTCCTCCCTCCTCCAAGCATGGTTCTCCTCCCTCCTCCAGGCGTGGTTCTCCTCCCTCCTCCAGGCGTGGTTCTCCTCCCTCCTCCAGGCGTGGTTCTCCCCCTCCTCCAGGCGTGGTTCTCCTCCCTCCTCCAGGCGTGGTTCTCCTCCCTCCTCCAGGCGTGGTTCTCCTCCCTCCTCCAGACATGGTTCTCCTCCCTCCTCCAGGCATGGTTCTCCTCCCTCCTTCAGGCATGGTTCTCCTCCCTCCTCCAGACATGGTTCTCCTCCTTCCTCCAGGCATAGTTCTCCTCCCTCCTCCAGGCGTAGTTCTCCTCCCTCCTCCAGGCATGGTTCTCCTCCCTCCTCCAGGCGTGCTCTCCTCCCTCCTCCAGGCATGGTTCTCCTCCCTCCTCCAGACATGGTTCTCCTCCCTCCTCCAGGCGTGTTCTCCGCCCACCTCCGGGCGAGGGCCTCCGTGCCAGCCGGCCCCTGGGGACCGCCTCTCCAAGAAAACAACAAATTAGTTTCACTTAGACACACGTCTTGTCGACGTAATTCCTGCAAATTTCTAAAAAAAATTCTCTCGGTGACCTCCCCCCGTGACCTGTGGCGACCTCCGTGACCTACGGTGACAACGCCCGTGACCTGTGGTGATGATGTCCGTGACCTGTGGCGTCGCCCGTGACCTAAAGGTGACCTCCAGGATCTGTGTGTGCCTTACTGAGCCGCTACACCGACCCCTTTAACCTATCTTGACCAACCCTCCACATACGTGACCACGAGTAAAAGCAATGACCTGTGGTGACCCAGGTGACCTCCTGCTGCTGTTGCTGCTGCAGTACAACCGCTGCAGTACAGCACGAGACATCAATAACTCCCACCAGACACAACACTTGATTCTCGCCTCTTTGCTCCTGACTAATCTCTTTCCTTTTCGTGGGTTTTTTTTCCCCCTCCCGCGTCATTCACATTGGTAGTGAATGAAACAATGTGACGACGACGACGTGGCTGTATGGTTCCCATCATGACATCTGTACCTAAGCGACGGAATCAGGCGGGGCCCAAAGTGGTGCTCACAAGTATTGTAGTCTCGCAAGATATCTTGAACGAAGAACAACTTCTGTTCTCCAGAACTTTATATCATCTATTCTCCAGAACTTTATATCATCTTTTCTCCAGAACTTTATATCATCTGTTCTCCAGAACTTTATATCATCTATTCTCCAGAACTTTATATCATCTGTTCTTCAGAACTTTATATCATCTATTCTCCAGAACTTTATATCATCTGTTCTCCAGAACTTTATATCATCTGTTCTCCAGAGCTTTATATCATCTGTTCTCCAGAACTTTATATCATCTGTTCTCCAGAACTTTATATCATCTATTCTCCAGAACTTTATATCATCTATTCTCCAGAACTTTATATCATCTGTTCTTCAGAACTTTATATCATCTGTTCTCCAGAATTTTATATCATCTATTCTCCAGAACTTTATATCATCTGTTCTTCAGAGCTTTATATCATCTGTTCTCCAGAACTTTATATCATCTGTTCTCCAGAACTTTATATCATCTATTCTCCAGAACTTTATATCATCTGTTCTCTAGAACTTTATATCATCTGTTCTCCAGAACTTTATATCATCTGTTCTTCAGAACTTTATATCATCTGTTCTCCAGAACTTTATATCATCTGTTCTCCAGAACTTTATATCATCTGTTCACCAGAACTTTATATCATCTGTTCTCCAGAACTTTATATCATCTATTCTCCAGAACTTTATATCATCTGTTCTTCAGAACTTTATATCATCTATTCTCCAGAACTTTATATCATCTGTTCTTCAGAACTTTATATCATCTATTCTCCAGAACTTTATATCATCTGTTCTTCAGAACTTTATATCATCTGTTCTCCAGAACTTTATATCATCTATTCTCCAGAACTTTATATCATCTGTTCTCCAGAACTTTATATCATCTGTTCTTCAGAACTTTATATCATCTGTTCTCCAGAACTTTATATCATCTGTTCTCCAGAACTTTATATCATCTGTTCACCAGAACTTTATATCATCTGTTCTCCAGAACTTTATATCATCTATTCTCCAGAACTTTATATCATCTGTTCTTCAGAACTTTATATCATCTATTCTCCAGAACTTTATATCATCTGTTCTTCAGAACTTTATATCATCTATTCTCCAGAACTTTATATCATCTGTTCTTCAGAACTTTATATCATCTGTTCTCCAGAACTTTATATCATCTATTCTCCAGAACTTTATATCATCTGTTCTCCAGAACTTTATATCATCTGTTCTCCAGAACTTTATAACTTTTCTTCCCAATGTCTAGTGAAGGACTCTGGAGCAATTGGTAATTGCTTTAGCGTTATTTTTTTGTTTTGTCCTACCGTTCTTTATATCATGTCTGCCGTGGGTACAAGCCTCGAGCAGACCAGTTATAATCTTATAATGAGGAGGGTGCGTGGCTCCCGGCTGAAGGTGGGTCGACGTAAAGCTTGTATTATGGCACCATGGCTGTTTAATCTGTATGTGGATAAGGTGGTGATGGGGGTTAAATGCGAGGGACTAAGAGCGAGTGGCGGGGCTGTGGCGTTCTGTTGGTGAGGGGAGGTGGGGTGTGGGCGGACAAGAAAGGTGAACCAGTTGCTCTTGGCAGACGACACACTGCTGGTGGCAGACTCCAGACGCTGGTGACAGAGCTTAGGATATCATATGGCGAAAGGTGAGAGTAGTAGTAAAGCGCAGTTTGACTGAGAAAAGCTGACCACGGTGTGTTGAAAGGGTTTGGACATACGGAGAGGATGAGTGAAGTAAGACTGGCGAAGAGGATCTACGTGTTAGATGTGGAGAGAGAGAGAGAGAGAGAGAAAGAGAGAGAGAGAGAGAGAGAGAGAGAGAGAGAGAGAGAGAGAGAGAGAGAGAGAGAGAGAGAGAGTATACATGTGAAGGAGGCCTTTGAGGTACTGAGGGTCTGAACATTCAGGAAGGTGAGAGGCGTGCATGGGATAGAATTCATTAGATTCCATTTGCCATATGGGGAGGGGCGGGGAGATGTAGAGCGCTCTCAGTAGACTGAACTAGGACATGTGAAGCAGGTCTAGGTAACCACGGAACAGCCAGTGGGGAATGGTAGTGGAAGCTGGTCTTCTGGTCCAGTGCATTATACACCACACCAACAGAGGGCGTGTGTGCAAATGACCCCATTGTTTACATGCTGCTTAATGTGACCTCGCTTAGGCAGGGGCAGCAATCAATGAATGGACTCCCGTGGTGTAACGGACAGCGTTCCCGACCATGACGCATTCACGGGCGACCCAGGGTCGAGCGCATTGGTTCGAATCCTGGTTACCACAGTCGGTTCACACTCAACCCAGCTGTTCATCCACCCCTATGGGTTGGTTGATAAAATAGGTACCTGGCGCAGGCTAACGTGTGTGTGTGTGTGTGTGTGTGTGTGTGTGTGTGTAGCGTTAATTGGGGTCTCAGCCGCCCGTGCCGTCTGGGATAACATGAAAAAAAAAAACATTAGGCATATAAAAATGGGAATACGTATTATCCCTGGGGAGAGGGGAGAAGGGAGACGGGATACATCCCACGTCTCTCGCGCGTCTCGCCGAGGGCTGCTGAGGGGAAATGGGATCGGACAGGTGGGAGGCTGGAAATCCTCCCCTACTTTACTTTCACGTTGTAAACGTAGAAACAGAAGGAGCAAAGGAAAGACTCTTCTCCGAAAGCTTAGTTTCTAACGCCATTTGGCGTCCTAGCTTCGTCTCTTCGATGCATATCAAATGACTGTTATATTTCTCTCTTGTGTCTCCCCTGATGATGTGATTATTACACGAAAATGCACTTGGGAACTTATCTTGTTCCATTTTCCCCGTGGACCCATAGGAATATATATATATATATATATATATATATATATATATATATATATATATATATATATATATATATATATATATATATATATATATATATATGACATAATTACATAATATGCAAATGTCGAGTGTTTTTATGTGTCAGGCGGTGTTACGTTGGCAGGATGTTGTTATGTTGGCAGGATGTTATAATGCTTGTGTGATGTTGCAGCATGGGGTCGGGGTGGGCGGTGGCGGTGACGGTGGTGGGCGTGGCCAGCATCCTGGCCCTCCTGGCCCTCCTGGCCCGCTACCTCGGCCTCTGGACCTGGGCCCTGGCCTGGCTCAGGGCCGCCCGTGAGGAGAAGGTCCAGCTCTGTCGCTCCCAGCGGACCACCAGCACCCGCAGCTACCTGGTGAGTCACCAGTACCCCCCCCCCCCCACAGCTACCTGGTGAGTCACCAGTACCCCCACAGCTACCTGGTGAGTCACTAGTAGCCCCACAGATACCTGGTGAGTCACTAGTAGCCCCACAGATACCTGGTGAGTCACTAGTAGCCCCACAGCTACCTGGTGAGTCACCAGAACCCCCCCACAGCTACCTGGTGAGTCACCAGTACCCCCCCACAGCTACCTGGTGAGCCACCAGTACCCCTACAGCTACCTGGTGAGTCACTAGTGGCCCCACAGCTACCTGGTGAGTCACTAGTAGCCCCACAGCTACCTGGTGAGTCACCAGTAGCCCCACAGCTACCTGGCGAGTCACTAGTAGCCCCACGGCTACCTGGCGAGTCACTAGTAGCCCTACAGCTACCTGGTGAGTCACTAGTAGCCCTACAGCTACCTGGTGAATCACTAGTAGCCCCATAGCTACCTGGTGAGTCACCACCAGAACCTACCCCCCAACAGCAACCTCGTGAGTCACCAGCACCTGCAGCTACCTTTTGAGTCACTAGTAGCCCCTCAGCTATCTGGTGAGACACCACCAGAACCTCTCCCCACAGCTACTTCGTGAGTCACCAGCACCCCCACAGCTACTTGGTGATTCATAAGGACCCCCACAGCTACCTGGTGGATCACCAGAACCCCACTGCTAATTGGTGAGTCACCAGCACCACCCACAGCTACCTGGTGAGTCACTAGTACCCCCCACAGCCACTTGGTGAGTCACTAGCACCCGTTGCTACCTGGTGAGTCACTAGCACCCGCTGCTACCTGGTGAGTCAACACCACCTGCAGTCACCTGGTGAGTCACTTACACCCACAGCTACCTGGTGAGTCACCTGCCTTGCAGATACCTCTTGAGTCACCACATGGTTAGTTCACCAGTACCCATGAGGACCCTTGTAAGTCACCTGCAACCATAGTGAGTCACCAGCACCAACAGCCTCCTGGTGAGTCACCACATCAGCGTGAGTCACCTTCACCCTCAGCTGCTTGGTGAGTTCCCCCCCCAATCATGGTAAGTCACCCCACCTCCTCCTCCGCTTCCTGGTGAGTCACCACACCATCCTGCAACCTCCTGCGACTCCATGGCACGTCAGAGGACCTGGGAAGTCACACGCACCTGGTTGGACCTGGTGAGACAGTGAACGGTGCCACCACCACTATATAGACCTGGTCCTGGGTCAAGTTACCATCCTCTCTACCCTAACAACGATGTCACCTAAGGTCAAAAAACGCGTCAGGTCACTGCCTCACCCTGACCACATCCCAGTGGTCACCTTTCCACCAGCTCAGACCCTCCCACAATGGAGGGGTTGTGGTGACCTCTGATGACTGACCAATCCTGGGTTCACGTTGACCTGTCAGTGGTTGCCGATCACCAGCGGGGTGTTTGCATCCTCAGGCCAATCATAGGACTAGGGGCAACAGGACTTTCTTACGTCATGCATCCTTTGGCCAATCATACCACTAGGGACTGGCAGGACATCCTCACGTCATGCATCCTTTGGCCAATCACAGCACTAGGGACTGGCAGGACATCCTCACGTCATGCATCCTTTGGCCAATCACAGCACTAGGGACTGGCAGGACATCCTCACGTCATGCATCCTTTGGCCAATCACAGCACTAGGGACTGGCAGGACATCCTCACGTCATGTATCCTTTGGCCAATCATAGCACTAAGGACTGGCAGGACATCCTTACGTCATGCATTCTTTGGCCAATCACAGCACTAGGGACTGGCAGGTCATCCTTACGTCATGCATCCTTTGGCCAATCATAGCACTAGGGGCTGGCAGAACACCCTATCCTCGCTGCTGACGAATGCCCTACTATTAGCAAAAATCACTATAGCTACCTTGATGTTCACGATGCCCGCGCTATGGCCTGTAGGAGCTCCTGACGTGAAGCTCTTGGTCCTTCGGCTTGGCCCCTTGGAGGGGACGATGGTGGTCACTCCTGCGTCAGCGTCCGTCTTGCGACGGACGGTCGAGGGGTCGTCCCCCCCCCCACACACACACACACTGGACTCGTAGTTCTTTCTCCTCCCTCACACCCCGGCTTTCGCCTGCTCCTGACGATGATCCAGGGTGGAATAGCGTGAGATCCTGGAGTCTGCCGAGACGCCCAACAGCACTGGTGTCCTGGTTATCTCAGGGCCGAGTTCTTCGACCACGTCGCCTGTGGTGTACATGAGTTCTCGATCACTGTGGAAGGCATCTGAAGATACACCTTCCTGTAAATTCCAAAAATATCTCTGGGTCGGATATTCTCCTGACGGCATTCCCACGTCTCTTTCCTTCAGCTTCGCTTAGCCCCTGGGTACTACCCCTCTAAGACGTACCCGCTGAGGGATCCCAAGTCGGCTTTAGCTGCCGTCCACTTCGGGTTTCTGTCTTTCAAATACTTTTGTGTTTCTTTCTTTTTCTTTTTACAAGCTATATAACATCTCCCCTTCCTGCCCCTTGTATTCTCGTAAGCTCCCAAGTATGATGTCGCCTTATTTTTGTAGAATTAAACTTATTTTGCTATTCATTACAGCCTTATCGATTAAATACCCCCTCGTTCTTCAACCTGCAAGTTCGACTAAGAACTGTTCGAGTCGAAGTGAAGCTTCGAAGTACATCATCCTTTGTCGATGTGAAAGGCCAGAAGAGACTTTAAATCTAAGTGCACCTTCCAACGCTGTTGGGTTCTCAGAGGGGAGAGAGTGTTTACTCCCCGTCTATTAGGGAGTGGGGAGGAAGAGTGTCCTCCTCCCCACAACCCCACTGCCCCGCCGCTGGTGCGCCAGGCGGTGCACCAGTGCGCGTATCTGACCATTAGTGAGTGAGTATCCCACCCCTTGCTACCGGAGGGCCTCGCCATGTTCATAAACAGGTGCCCGGTAACGACCCCAGGTAATGGTTGATGACCCCGCTTAACGAGGGCGTCCGGACCACTCTGCCCTCATTACCGACACCGCCCCCCCCCCCCAGCAGCGTGGAGCTGATCGTTAACTACGTTAATTGGCCCAGTTACAAACTCGTCCAAATTAATCTCTTCGCCACACTGGGTCCCTCCTACCACGTTCCTTCATATGATTGCTTATATGTGGTCCCAGGGGGTAGAGTGGTTACCCTAGTGTTTTCTGGGGAGCCAGATGGGGTGGTGTGGTTACCCCAGTGCTACGAGCCAAACCCAGGGGTCATGGGTTATCGCAGTGTAATGAGCAGTACCAGGGGTAGTGTGGTTACACCCAGTGTTGTGGTCTATCACAAGGACAGTGTGGTTATCCCGGTGCTTTGGTCTATCCCAGGTATAGTGTGGTTACCCCAGTGCTGTGGGTTACTCCAGGTATAGTGTGGTTACCCCAGTGCTGTGGGATACTCCAGGTATAGTGTGGTTACCCCAGTGCTGTGGGCTACTCCAGGTACAATGTGGTTACCCCAGTGCTGTGGGCTACTCCAGGTACAATGTGGTTACCCCAGTGCTGTGGGCTACTCCAGGTACAATGTGGTTACCCCAGTGCTGTGGGCTACTCCAGGTATAATGTGGTTACCCCAGTGCTTTGGTCTATCCCAGGTATAGTGTGGTTACCCCAGTGCTGTGGGATACTCAGGTATAGTGTGGTTACCCCAGTGCTGTGGGCTACTCCAGGTACAATGTGGTTACCCCAGTGCTGTGGGATACTCCAGGTATAGTGTGGTTACCCCAGTGCTGTGGGCTACTCCAGGTACAATGTGGTTACCCCAGTGCTGTGGGCTACTCCAGGTACAATGTGGTTACCCCAGTGCTGTGGGATACTCAGGTATAGTGTGGTTACCCCAGTGCTGTGGGCTACTCCAGGTACAATGTGGTTACCCCAGTGCTGTGGGATACTCCAGGTATAGTGTGGTTACCCCAGTGCTGTGGGCTACTCCAGGTACAATGTGGTTACCCCAGTGCTGTGGGCTACTCCAGGTACAATGTGGTTACCCCAGTGCTGTGGGATACTCCAGGTATAGTGTGGTTACCCCAGTGCTGTGGGCTACTCCAGGTACAATGTGGTTACCCCAGTGCTGTGGGCTACTCCAGGTACAATGTGGTTACCCCAGTGCTGTGGGATACTCCAGGTATAGTGTGGTTACCCCAGTGCTGTGGGATACTCAGGTATAGTGTGGTTACCCCAGTGCTGTGGGCTACTCCAGGTACAATGTGGTTACCCCAGTGCTGTGGGCTACTCCAGGTACAATGTGGTTACCCCAGTGCTGTGGGCTACTCCAGGTACAATGTGGTTACCCCAGTGCTGTGGGCTACTCCAGGTACAATGTGGTTACCCCAGTGCTGTGGGATACTCAGGTATAGTGTGGTTACCCCAGTGCTGTGGGCTACTCCAGGTACAATGTGGTTACCCCAGTGCTGTGGGCTACTCCAGGTACAATGTGGTTACCCCAGTGCTGTGGGCTACTCCAGGTACAATGTGGTTACCCCAGTGCTGTGGGCTACTCCAGGTACAATGTGGTTACCCCAGTGCTGTGGGATACTCCAGGTATAGTGTGGTTACCCCAGTGCTGTGGGATACTCCAGGTATAGTGTGGTTACCCCAGTGCTGTGGGATACTCAGGTATAGTGTGGTTACCCCAGTGCTGTGGGCTACTCCAGGTACAATGTGGTTACCCCAGTGTTTTGAGCAGCAGCCGGAGTCGACCAGAGTCTCTGTGCTATCTTGGGCAGCAGCCGGAGTCGACCAGAGTCTGTGCTATCTTGAGCAGCAGCCGGAGTCGACCAGAGTCTGTGCTATCTTGAGCAGCAGCCGGAGTCGACCAGAGTCTGTGCTATCTTGGGCAGCAGCCGGAGTCGACCAGAGTCTGTGCTATCTTGAGCAGCAGCCGGAGTCGACCAGAGTCTGTGCTATCTTAGGCAGCAGCAGGAGTCGACCAGAGTGTCTGTGCTATCTGAGCAGCAGCCGGAGTCGACCAGAGTGTCTGTGCTATCTGAGCAGCAGCCGGAGTCGACCAGAGTCTGTGCTATCTTGAGCAGCAGCCGGAGTCGACCAGAGTCTGTGCTATCTTGAGCAGCAGCCGGAGTCGACCAGAGTCTGTGCTATCTTAGGCAGCAGCCGGAGTCGACCAGAGTCTCTGTGCTATCTTGGGCAGCAGCCGGAGTCGACCAGAGTCTCTGTGCTATCTTGGACAGCAGCCGGAGTCGACCAGAGTCTGTGCTATCTTGAGCAGCAGCCGGAGTCGACCAGAGTCTGTGCTATCTTGAGCAGCAGCCGGAGTCGACCAGAGTCTGTGCTATCTTGAGCAGCAGCCGGAGTCGACCAGAGTGTCTGTGCTATCTGAGCAGCAGCCGGAGTCGACCAGAGTCTGTGCTATCTTAGGCAGCAGCCGGAGTCGACCAGAGTCTCTGTGCTATCTTGGGCAGCAGCCGGAGTCGACCAGAGTCTGTGCTATCTTAGGCAGCAGCCGGAGTCGACCAGAGTCTGTGCTATCTTAGGCAGCAGCAGGAGTCGACCAGAGTCTGTGCTATCTTAGGCAGCAGCAGGAGTCGACCAGAGTCTGTGCTATCTTGAGCAGCAGCCGGAGTCGACCAGAGTCTGTGCTATCTTGAGCAGCAGCCGGAGTCGACCAGAGTCTGTGCTATCTTGAGCAGCAGCCGGAGTCGACCAGAGTCTGTGCTATCTTAGGCAGCAGCCGGAGTCGACCAGAGTCTCTGTGCTATCTTGGGCAGCAGCCGGAGTCGACCAGAGTGTCTGTGCTATCTTAGGCAGCAGCAGGAGTCGACCAGAGTGTCTGTGCTATCTTAGGCAGCAGCAGGAGTCGACCAGAGTGTCTGTGCTATCTTAGGCAGCAGCCGGAGTCGACCAGAGTCTGTGCTATCTTAGGCAGCAGCAGGAGTCGACCAGAGTCTGTGCTATCTTGAGCAGCAGCCGGAGTCGACCAGAGTGTCTGTGCTATCTTAGGCAGCAGCCGGAGTCGACCAGAGTCTGTGCTATCTTGAGCAGCAGCCGGAGTCGACCAGAGTCTGTGCTATCTTGGACAGCAGCCGGAGTCGACCAGAGTCTGTGCTATCTTGAGCAGCAGCCGGAGTCGACCAGAGTGTCTGTGCTATCTTAGGCAGCAGCAGGAGTCGACCAGAGTCTGTGCTATCTTGAGCAGCAGCCGGAGTCGACCAGAGTCTGTGCTATCTTAGGCAGCAGCCGGAGTCGACCAGAGTCTGTGCTATCTTAGGCAGCAGCCGGAGTCGACCAGAGTCTGTGCTATCTTGAGCAGCAGCCGGAGTCGACCAGAGTCTGTGCTATCTTAGGCAGCAGCAGGAGTCGACCAGAGTCTGTGCTATCTTGAGCAGCAGCCGGAGTCGACCAGAGTGTCTGTGCTATCTGAGCAGCAGCCGGAGTCGACCAGAGTGTCTGTGCTATCTTAGGCAGCAGCAGGAGTCGACCAGAGTCTCTGTGCTATCTTGGGCAGCAGCCGGAGTCGACCAGAGTCTGTGCTATCTTAGGCAGCAGCAGGAGTCGACCAGAGTCTGTGCTATCTTAGGCAGCAGCCGGAGTCGACCAGAGTGTCTGTGCTATCTTAGGCAGCAGCCGGAGTCGACCAGAGTGTCTGTGCTATCTGAGCAGCAGCCGGAGTCGACCAGAGTCTGTGCTATCTTGAGCAGCAGCCGGAGTCGACCAGAGTCTGTGCTATCTTGAGCAGCAGCCGGAGTCGACCAGAGTCTGTGCTATCTTAGGCAGCAGCCGGAGTCGACCAGAGTCTGTGCTATCTTGAGCAGCAGCCGGAGTCGACCAGAGTCTGTGCTATCTTGAGCAGCAGCCGGAGTCGACCAGAGTCTGTGCTATCTTGAGCAGCAGCCGGAGTCGACCAGAGTGTCTGTGCTATCTTGAGCAGCAGCCGGAGTCGACCAGAGTGTCTGTGCTATCTTAGGCAGCAGCCGGAGTCGACCAGAGTCTCTGTGCTATCTTGGGCAGCAGCCGGAGTCGACCAGAGTGTCTGTGCTATCTTGAGCAGCAGCCGGAGTCGACCAGAGTCTCTGTGCTATCTTGGACAGCAGCCGGAGTCGACCAGAGTCTCTGTGCTATCTTGGACAGCAGCCGGAGTCGACCAGAGTCTCTGTGCTATCTTGGGCAGCAGCCGGAGTCGACCAGAGTCTCTGTGCTATCTTGGGCAGCAGCCGGAGTCGACCAGAGTCTCTGTGCTATCTTGGGCAGCAGCCGGAGTCGACCAGAGTGTCTGTGCTATCTTGGGCAGCAGCCGGAGTCGACCAGAGTGTCTGTGCTATCTTGAGCAGCAGCCGGAGTCGACCAGAGTCCGTGCTATCTTGGACAGCAGCCGGAGTCGACCAGAGTCTCTGTGCTATCTTAGGCAGCAGCCGGAGTCGACCAGAGTGTCTGTGCTATCTTAGGCAGCAGCCGGAGTCGACCAGAGTGTCTGTGCTATCTTAGGCAGCAGCCGGAGTCGACCAGAGTGTCTGTGCTATCTTAGGCAGCAGCCGGAGTCGACCAGAGTGTCTGTGCTATCTTAGGCAGCAGCAGGAGTCGACCAGAGTCTGTGCTATCTTGGGCAGCAGCCGGAGTCGACCAGAGTGTCTGTGCTATCTGAGCAGCAGCCGGAGTCGACCAGAGTGTCTGTGCTATCTTGAGCAGCAGCCGGAGTCGACCAGAGTGTCTGTGCTATCTTAGGCAGCAGCCGGAGTCGACCAGAGTCTGTGCTATCTTGAGCAGCAGCCGGAGTCGACCAGAGTCTGTGCTATCTTGAGCAGCAGCCGGAGTCGACCAGAGTGTCTGTGCTATCTTAGGCAGCAGCCGGAGTCGACCAGAGTCTGTGCTATCTTAGGCAGCAGCCGGAGTCGACCAGAGTCTGTGCTATCTTAGGCAGCAGCAGGAGTCGACCAGAGTCTGTGCTATCTTAGGCAGCAGCCGGAGTCGACCAGAGTGTCTGTGCTATCTTAGGCAGCAGCAGGAGTCGACCAGAGTCTGTGCTATCTTAGGCAGCAGCCGGAGTCGACCAGAGTCTGTGCTATCTTGGACAGCAGCCGGAGTCGACCAGAGTGTCTGTGCTATCTTAGGCAGCAGCAGGAGTCGACCAGAGTGTCTGTGCTATCTGAGCAGCAGCCGGAGTCGACCAGAGTCTGTGCTATCTTAGGCAGCAGCCGGAGTCGACCAGAGTCTGTGCTATCTTGAGCAGCAGCCGGAGTCGACCAGAGTCTGTGCTATCTTGAGCAGCAGCCGGAGTCGACCAGAGTGTCTGTGCTATCTTGAGCAGCAGCCGGAGTCGACCAGAGTGTCTGTGCTATCTGAGCAGCAGCCGGAGTCGACCAGAGTGTCTGTGCTATCTGAGCAGCAGCCGGAGTCGACCAGAGTCTGTGCTATCTTGAGCAGCAGCCGGAGTCGACCAGAGTGTCTGTGCTATCTTAGGCAGCAGCCGGAGTCGACCAGAGTCTGTGCTATCTTGAGCAGCAGCCGGAGTCGACCAGAGTGTCTGTGCTATCTGAGCAGCAGCCGGAGTCGACCAGAGTCTGTGCTATCTTGGGCAGCAGCCGGAGTCGACCAGAGTCTGTGCTATCTTGGGCAGCAGCCGGAGTCGACCAGAGTCTGTGCTATCTTGAGCAGCAGCCGGAGTCGACCAGAGTCTGTGCTATCTTAGGCAGCAGCAGGAGTCGACCAGAGTGTCTGTGCTATCTGAGCAGCAGCCGGAGTCGACCAGAGTCTGTGCTATCTTAGGCAGCAGCCGGAGTCGACCAGAGTGTCTGTGCTATCTTAGGCAGCAGCCGGAGTCGACCAGAGTGTCTGTGCTATCTTAGGCAGCAGCAGGAGTCGACCAGAGTGTCTGTGCTATCTTAGGCAGCAGCCGGAGTCGACCAGAGTCTGTGCTATCTTAGGCAGCAGCAGGAGTCGACCAGAGTCTGTGCTATCTTGAGCAGCAGCCGGAGTCGACCAGAGTCTGTGCTATCTTAGGCAGCAGCCGGAGTCGACCAGAGTCTGTGCTATCTTGAGCAGCAGCCGGAGTCGACCAGAGTGTCTGTGCTATCTGAGCAGCAGCCGGAGTCGACCAGAGTGTCTGTGCTATCTTAGGCAGCAGCAGGAGTCGACCAGAGTCTGTGCTATCTTAGGCAGCAGCCGGAGTCGACCAGAGTCTCTGTGCTATCTTGGGCAGCAGCCGGAGTCGACCAGAGTCTGTGCTATCTTGGACAGCAGCCGGAGTCGACCAGAGTCTGTGCTATCTTAGGCAGCAGCAGGAGTCGACCAGAGTCTGTGCTATCTTAGGCAGCAGCAGGAGTCGACCAGAGTCTGTGCTATCTTAGGCAGCAGCAGGAGTCGACCAGAGTGTCTGTGCTATCTTAGGCAGCAGCCGGAGTCGACCAGAGTGTCTGTGCTATCTTAGGCAGCAGCAGGAGTCGACCAGAGTGTCTGTGCTATCTTAGGCAGCAGCCGGAGTCGACCAGAGTGTCTGTGCTATCTGAGCAGCAGCCGGAGTCGACCAGAGTGTCTGTGCTATCTTAGGCAGCAGCAGGAGTCGACCAGAGTCTGTGCTATCTTGAGCAGCAGCCGGAGTCGACCAGAGTCTGTGCTATCTTGAGCAGCAGCCGGAGTCGACCAGAGTCTGTGCTATCTTGAGCAGCAGCCGGAGTCGACCAGAGTGTCTGTGCTATCTTAGGCAGCAGCAGGAGTCGACCAGAGTGTCTGTGCTATCTTAGGCAGCAGCCGGAGTCGACCAGAGTGTCTGTGCTATCTGAGCAGCAGCCGGAGTCGACCAGAGTGTCTGTGCTATCTTAGGCAGCAGCCGGAGTCGACCAGAGTCTGTGCTATCTTAGGCAGCAGCCGGAGTCGACCAGAGTCTGTGCTATCTTGGGCAGCAGCCGGAGTCGACCAGAGTCTGTGCTATCTTAGGCAGCAGCCGGAGTCGACCAGAGTGTCTGTGCTATCTGAGCAGCAGCCGGAGTCGACCAGAGTCTCTGTGCTATCTTGGGCAGCAGCCGGAGTCGACCAGAGTCTCTGTGCTATCTTGGGCAGCAGCCGGAGTCGACCAGAGTCTCTGTGCTATCTTAGGCAGCAGCCGGAGTCGACCAGAGTCTGTGCTATCTTAGGCAGCAGCAGGAGTCGACCAGAGTGTCTGTGCTATCTGAGCAGCAGCCGGAGTCGACCAGAGTGTCTGTGCTATCTTGGACAGCAGCCGGAGTCGACCAGAGTGTCTGTGCTATCTTAGGCAGCAGCAGGAGTCGACCAGAGTCTGTGCTATCTTGAGCAGCAGCCGGAGTCGACCAGAGTGTCTGTGCTATCTTGAGCAGCAGCCGGAGTCGACCAGAGTCTGTGCTATCTTGAGCAGCAGCCGGAGTCGACCAGAGTGTCTGTGCTATCTGAGCAGCAGCCGGAGTCGACCAGAGTGTCTGTGCTATCTTGGGCAGCAGCCGGAGTCGACCAGAGTGTCTGTGCTATCTTAGGCAGCAGCAGGAGTCGACCAGAGTGTCTGTGCTATCTTGAGCAGCAGCCGGAGTCGACCAGAGTCTGTGCTATCTTGAGCAGCAGCCGGAGTCGACCAGAGTCTCTGTGCTATCTTGGGCAGCAGCCGGAGTCGACCAGAGTCTGTGCTATCTTGAGCAGCAGCCGGAGTCGACCAGAGTGTCTGTGCTATCTTAGGCAGCAGCAGGAGTCGACCAGAGTGTCTGTGCTATCTGAGCAGCAGCCGGAGTCGACCAGAGTCTGTGCTATCTTAGGCAGCAGCAGGAGTCGACCAGAGTGTCTGTGCTATCTTAGGCAGCAGCCGGAGTCGACCAGAGTGTCTGTGCTATCTTGAGCAGCAGCCGGAGTCGACCAGAGTGTCTGTGCTATCTTGAGCAGCAGCCGGAGTCGACCAGAGTGTCTGTGCTATCTTGAGCAGCAGCCGGAGTCGACCAGAGTGTCTGTGCTATCTTAGGCAGCAGCCGGAGTCGACCAGAGTCTGTGCTATCTTAGGCAGCAGCAGGAGTCGACCAGAGTGTCTGTGCTATCTGAGCAGCAGCCGGAGTCGACCAGAGTGTCTGTGCTATCTTGAGCAGCAGCCGGAGTCGACCAGAGTGTCTGTGCTATCTGAGCAGCAGCCGGAGTCGACCAGAGTGTCTGTGCTATCTGAGCAGCAGCCGGAGTCGACCAGAGTGTCTGTGCTATCTTGGACAGCAGCCGGAGTCGACCAGAGTGTCTGTGCTATCTTAGGCAGCAGCCGGAGTCGACCAGAGTGTCTGTGCTATCTTAGGCAGCAGCAGGAGTCGACCAGAGTGTCTGTGCTATCTGAGCAGCAGCCGGAGTCGACCAGAGTCTGTGCTATCTTGAGCAGCAGCCGGAGTCGACCAGAGTGTCTGTGCTATCTTAGGCAGCAGCAGGAGTCGACCAGAGTCTGTGCTATCTTAGGCAGCAGCCGGAGTCGACCAGAGTCTGTGCTATCTTGAGCAGCAGCCGGAGTCGACCAGAGTCTGTGCTATCTTGAGCAGCAGCCGGAGTCGACCAGAGTGTCTGTGCTATCTTAGGCAACAGCCGGAGTCGACCAGTGTCTGTGCTATCTTAGGCAGCAGCCGGAGTCGACCAGAGTCTGTGCTATCTTAGGCAGCAGCCGGAGTCGACCAGAGTCTGTGCTATCTTAGGCAGCAGCAGGAGTCGACCAGAGTGTCTGTGCTATCTTGAGCAGCAGCCGGAGTCGACCAGAGTCTGTGCTATCTTAGGCAGCAGCCGGAGTCGACCAGAGTCTGTGCTATCTTAGGCAGCAGCAGGAGTCGACCAGAGTGTCTGTGCTATCTTGAGCAGCAGCCGGAGTCGACCAGAGTCTGTGCTATCTTGGGCAGCAGCCGGAGTCGACCAGAGTCTGTGCTATCTTGGGCAGCAGCAGGAGTCGACCAGAATCCGTGCTATCTTGAGCAGCAGCCGGAGTCGACCAGAGTCTCTGTTCTATCTTGGGCAACACGCACACGGGCGTCCGCAGGACTTTTGTTATTGTTGTTGTTGTTGTTGTTGTTGTTCTTGTTGTTTTCGTCTTTTTCCAGAGGGGGATGGGGGGACTGGAAAGCCAAAATCAATGAAATGGGACGACGAGTCTTTCAAAGTCGTGCCGATGGAAATAAAAAAATGGGGAGTTGGTGGTGGTATTGGTATGTGTGGTGGGGTAGTTTCCCCCATTAGCGGAGGCTGATGGCATGAACATTTTGCAGGTAAGACTGACTGCAAGGTTGCAGCTGTACTGATGATCGTTTCTCATTTGCATGGAGGGAGCGCAAGTGGCCCTCCATCTTCCCCCTCCCTTCCCAATCCTCCACCCGGCCGGCCGCCCCCCCAACCGCTTGCGGAAGACCAAAGAACACACAGTCGTGTTATGGAGAAGGAAAGGGGGAAAGGGGAGAGAGAGAGAGAGAGAGAGAGAGAGAGAGAGAGAGAGAGAGAGAGAGAGAGAGAGAGAGAGAGAGAGAGAGGTCTGGCTCAGTAAGTGGTTCAGTGTGGGGGACGACTCGTGGCTCCAGCTTGGGTTCCCTGCCAGGAGCCATCATGACCTGCATGTGTCGTGAGGTGAGGCGACACGTACGTAATGGGAGGTGTCAGGTGAGGCGCTGTATCAGGTGTCCAGTGGTAGGTTGTGGTGTGAGGTGTGCCGAGCCATACCATGTCGCCTTATGTCAATATCTATTTGATACAGTACGAGGATGGAGTTCCGTTTGTACCGTACAAGGAGGGAAAGAGGGAGTTCTATTTGTACAGTACAAGGGGCTGGAGTTCTATTTGTACAGGGAGTTCTATTTTTACAGTACAAGGGGTTGGAGTTCTATTTATACAGTACAAAGGGTGGGAGTTCTATTTGTACAGTGCAATGGGGAAGTGGGAGTTTTATTTGTACAGTACAAGGGGTGGGAGTTCTATTTCTACAGTACAAGGGGTGGGAGTTCTATTTGTACAGCACAAAGGGTGGGAGTTCTATTTGTACAGTACAAGGGGGAAAGAGGGAGTTCTATTTGTACAGTACAAGGGGCTGGAGTTCTATTTGTACAGTACAAAGGGTGAGAGTTCTATTTGTACAGTACAATGGGTGGGAGTTCTATTTGTACAGTACAAGGGGTGGGAGTTCTATTTGTACGGTACAAGGAGGGAGTTCTAAGCCGCAGGAACCCAACTCCGAAACTTTCCCCGGCTAACTCATTCTTGCACCAGTCTGATCCCACAGCATCATTTCTAACAAAGTCGATGCTGAATTTCGAACCACGGCCTCTCGTTCTTCTACTACATTTTTTTTTTTACATCTTCTACAGAACAGGTCTTTGGCCACATCGTCCACCTGGTGCCCCTAAACCTCTCAGCATAACTCAGCTCTTTCTAAATTCTGGCACCATCTTGGTTGCACTTCCTCTGAACCTTCTCTATTAGTTCTTCGTGGCGTCCAAACCTGAGAAGCAGCATTGAAGTTCATATGGTCCAGCAGGCGAAGTGTGGAGAGTGGTAGACATTTCCTTGATCCACATAATGTAACTGAACGTGAAACTGATATTCGCCACCAGACAGTTTGTCTCTAACTTACTCTCCTTCGATGTGTGTAGTGTGTGTGTGTGTGTGTGTGTGTGTGTGTGTGTGTGTGTGTGTGTGTGTGTGTCAGCTTCCGCGTCTCTTTCTCACACCCACAGATTCCTGCAGCTTATTTCCTGCTGGATGATATTCACCTCGAGGCCCTTCCTTCGCTGTGTTCCGCCCTCATAGCTCTCCATTGACCCGGGTTTAATGTCATTAATCGTATACCAGACCGGGTCTGGAGTCTGTCTAGGTCCCCTTGTACGTTGGCGCCATCCTTGTCACACGCGGCGCCCTCTCTGCACCAGCTCCGAAAGCTTGGAGTAGGGGGTAAGGGGGGCCAGGCATCCATGGCAACCCCCACGTCAAAGACCAGTTCAAGCAAGTGTCCCGTCTTGGTTACGTCTGCCTGGGGGCACAACCAGCTGACCCAAGGGCATACTTATCATGGCCCTCCTCCTCCCTCCTCCTCTTCCTCCTGTTGCCCTGCAGGGGGAGCGTTACCGGCGTGCGAGGCGACGGTCGAGAGAGAGAGAGAGAGAGAGAGAGAGAGGTGAAGAGTGTGAGGAAAAAGGAGTGTCTGATTGGTATCTGACGACCAATGACAGGCCTTGTGAAAAACGATTAATCACAGCAACTCCTCTCTCCTCCCTGCCCCTGAAGTTGTGGGAATATAAATGTTGTTGTTGTGATGTGTGACGACCATCAAGGTAAGGGCCTGACGTCTGCAGGAGAGGCAGGGTAACACTGCTGACCTGCTCCTGACGTCTGCAGGAGAGGCAGGGTAACACTGCTGACCTGCTCCTGACGTCTGCAGGAGAGGTAGGGTTCCCCTGCTGTCAGTGCATCCGTCGGTTGTCGTTTCTGATCGCTCCGTCACCTTTCTGTCAATTACCATGTTCAACGGTGACAGTGTCGCCGGGACTGGTGACGGTAACGTGATGTTAACAGTCACCGTGTTACCACTGGTGACCGTCATTGCACCAGTCGTCACTCTGGTCGACTGGTAAACTCTGGTCGACTGGTGAACTCTGGTCGTGTCTTCGTCTTGGCCATAATTACGCATATAATGTCCACTGTAAGGCACACTGACACCCATGTTAACACTGCCCTTCTTTCCCACAGCTCCGGGTGTCAACTGACGTGACGTCTCGCGACCCCCAGCTGACCTCAGACCTGGGGAGGAGCTACGAGGTGCCGGCCACGCCACCTAACACCGCTACCTACCCCGTCTCTCCTCACTCGCCCCACATCTCCTCCCGCCTGGCGGAGGTGGAGGCCAGGATGAGGTTGCTCGGGGCGCCCCCGGAGCCGACGCGGGACACGTCGCAGGACTGGTGGCCGGCTGAGCCCTCCCCCAGCACCGTGACGAGGGAGGAAGTGGGTAGTAGGGAAGGTAGGAAGAACCCGTTCATAGTGAGTGTAGGGAGCAGGGACTCTGGTGGCCTCAGTAGTGTGGACGAGGAGGTGTTCCTCTTGCACGATGCAGACCCTTCCCTCGAGAGAACAAGCGCCTCTCGCACCGAGGCGAACTCTGACCTGAGTGCCGCGGGTGGGGAGGGAGGCAGTAGGGCAGGTGTTGTGACTGTTGAGTCCGAGGAGGACGCGAGTGCCCGCCGGGTGCGGGAGTACCTGGCGTCCCTCAGCGCCAGGCTGCGACAGCTTCCCGACGAGGACGACTTGCCTCGCTCCACGCCCGACTTCATGGACACGCCGCCTACCTCGGCGACCTTCCCAGCCACGCCGCCCAACTCGGCGGGTGTGGCGGCGGCGGCCAGGGCTTCCTCGCAGGGCTCCATGGAGACGCCCCCTAGCTCGGCCGAGCCCATCAACCTCAGCGGCCTGTCTCGGCCGCCCGCCACCTCAGCAAGCCTCAGGAACCTGTACAGCAACAGACGATCGTCGGCCGAGGTCTCGCCGGTGTCCCCAGGATTCTTCTCCCTCAGCACCAACAGGAGACTCTCCTTGGACACTCCCCCAAGCTCGGCCGGACTGGTGACGGCCACGCCCCCCAACTCGGCCACATCCCAGGTCGCCTTCGGGGAGACGCCGCCGAGCTCGGCCGGGTACTCCAGTACTCCGCCCAGCTCGGCCGGACTGTCTGGTAGCTTCGACGCGGGGCTGGCCGGGGGAGGGGCGAGCCAGACACTGAAGCGAGCCGTCTCGTGTGACTCTGTGAGCTCGGACACCTCCGTCACCCTGGGGGAGCTGGAGGAGACGTGTGGCCAGATCACGGGTCATCTCAGCGTCCAGCTCATCTACGACAGGTAAGGTACAACTCCCACATTTCTTCTTATGTCACTAGTGTGTTACCTGAGGTGCTGGATGTCGTCTGCTCTCACTGGCATCTACCTCACATGTGTTACGTCTATTGTGCGTTACGTCTACTGTTGTCTACTCTCTCCTACATCTACCACAGACGTTACGTTTGCTGTTGTCTACTCTCACCTACATCTACCTCAGGCGTTACATCTACTGTTGTCTACTCTCACCCCACACATAACCGGCCAAGCCATGAACGAACATCCTCCATTGTGTACCCTTGGGTTTAACTCTCTCTCTCTCTCTCTCTCTCTCTCTCTCTCTCTCTCTCTCTCTCTCTCTCTCTCTCTCTCTCTCTCTCTCAGGCAAGCTGCCCCATGCAGCGCCCGCCACCGCCTGCTGTCTTCGTGTTTTATTCTATACGTTTCGTGTTGTGTTGTGGCGGAAGCGGAGGCAGGAAGGGAAGGGAAGGTGAGGAACGGGCTGCCCCACTGGAGCGTGTGTGTGTGTGTGTGTGTATATACCACTAGTGCCTGTGTGTATAGCCAGACAGGAAACTCCAGGGCCTGTTGTATGGATCCCTGGTACGCTTACCCTCCACCACACTGACGGCGCTGCCGTCGACCTTACCTTAACTCCTGCTCACCAGTCAGTTGGTAATACATCATGCATGGGAAGATCTAAGAAATTTCATCAATCTTTTTCTCACGTGTAGATCAACGGGCAATAATTGCTTTGAAGAAACATATGTATGCGATGTTATTCGCCATGTCTTGAAAAAAAAAGAGAGTTGGTGGAGGATATGCACAGGAGCCATTTACCTGATCACTTAGGCATCCTCACTCGTAAGATCTAGCGTAGGTTTTTATTCCCTATCACGTCTGGGACAGACGTCTTAGATTTACCTTTTATATTTCTAAGCTTTTCGAGAAAAAAAAAGAAATTCATACATTCCATTTCTTTTCTGGAGTTCTGGAGAGTCAGTGGGTACACTTGGTGAGAGAGAGAGAGAGAGAGAGAGAGAGAGAGAGAGAGAGAGAGAGAGAGAGAGAGAG
>NC_092228.1:8498261-8513261 GCF_036320965.1 Panulirus ornatus
ACTCGACATAACTACAGTCAGTACTACTACAGCCGATATAACTACACCCGACATAACTACAGTATAGCACCTAGAATGACCGTTGGAGGCGTGTGTGTAGTAGTGTGGCGGTGACCTTGACCTCGGTATGACCCTGAGGGGTGGGGGGGCCCCCTCAGAATAACCCCCCCTTCCCCCCTACTGGCTGCCTGGCCTCAAAATACTGTGGCGAAATATCCCAAGACATTCTGCGTCCAGCTAACCTTTTCCTCAATCTTTCTTTTTTTTTCTTTCTTTCCTCCTTCACCCGAGGGTGGTGGTGGTGGGGAGAGGAGGAGGAGGCAGGCAGGCAGGCGGTGGGGAGAGGAGGTAGGTGGTGGGGAGAAGTGAATACCTGTGACTGGGGCGACCATTAGCGGACACAGTGTTACCGCAGGGGGACCATTATGTAAAGTGGTGGCGGAGGAGGAGGAGGACGAGGAGGAGGAGGGTAGTGGTGCTGCTAGACTTGACTAGTAGGGAGGTTAGTGGACGGTCAGCAGGGAGGGGGATGATGATGTGGGGTGGGTGAGGAAGGGAAGGTAGTGGCCAGGTCCGCCGAGGTGCTCCTGGGGAGGCTAAGGCGAGATGGTTCTGGGTGGGACAGCCTGTCTGGGGGAGGCTGGGGAGCCACCCTGCTAATTGTGCTCGTTACGGGACTCCCTACTTGGCAACCCCTGACGACCCCACACAGGCAGCTGACACCCTCGCGACCCCACACAGCTCAGCTGACACTCCTGATGACCCCACCACATAGGCAGCTGACACCTCTTAAGAAGACCCTAAAGGTGTTGCGGGACGGCTGACACTGGACAAAGCAGAGGCCATCTTCGTCAGCTAGCTAGCCTGGACGCTTCTGGCCCTGGGCGTCGCCAACAGCTTCGTCTCATATCCATCAGGTGGCACAGGGGAAGGTGTCCATCATCAGGTGGCACAGGGGGAGGCGTCCATCATCAGGTGGCTCGGGGGGAGGCGTCCATCATCAGGTGGCACAGGGGGAAGCGTCCATCATCAGGTGGTACAGGGGGAGGCGTCCATCATCAGGTGGCTCAGGGGGAGGCCACGTCCTCGCTGTTCAAGGACCTAGGTCAGTCACCCTCCAGCGTTCGAGACTATGTTGTGTTCGGGTACGTGTATGAGGACAATACACGTGGCATTCTGTGGACTTTCGAGTGATCGAGGATTTCTATTGGAGCCTGCAGGAGGTGTGGGGACCTGGGGGACTGCAGTAGGTGTGGAACCCAGGTGCTTGCTACAGGTGTGCACCTAGGGGTTTGAAGAAGGCGTGGATCCCCCGGGGAGCCTGCAGCAGGCATGGATCCCCTGGGGAGCCTGCAGCAGGCATAACAGACCCCTGGGAAACCTGCAGCAGACATGGATCCCCTGGGGAGCCTGCAGCAGGCATGACAGACCCCTGGGGAGCCTGCAGCAAGCATAACAGACCCCTGGGAAACCTGCAGCAGACATGGATCCCCTGGGGAGCCTGCAGCAGGCATGACAGACCCCTGGGGAACCTGCAGCAAGCATAACAGACCCCTGGGAAACCTGCAGCAGACATGGATCCCCTGGGGAGCCTGCAGCAGGCACGGGTCCCCTGGGGAGCCTGCAGCAAGCATGACAGACCCCTCCTCCTGGTCCAGCTGTTTCAATAGGGTTTTCTCTTCTTTGTGTTCAGGTAAAAATAATTTTTTTTTTTTCGAGTGGGGAGCCTGAGGGAGGGTGGGGAGAGGGGAGACAAACGAATAAACCATTCTCTCAAGAGTTGGAATAAGCGAAGTTTGCCCGGGGCGCGCGTCCGCTCCATATAAGCGAGGTTTGGGAGCAGATTGTGAAGGATGTTCAGATAAACGAGTCCATTCAACGCCTCCCCTCCCCAATCACCCTCACACCATCTCCTCCCTCCCTCCCTCCCTCCCTCACTTCTCACCTCCTTCCCCTCTTCTCCTCCCCACCTCACCCTCACCTGTGGTGGGAGGGGAGACCACTGTTGGAGACTGTGACGCTCCCCAAAGCTACGGCCTGTGACGCACCCCCGTGCTACGACTTGTGCGCTCCCAGTGTTACAGCCTGTGACGCACCCCCGTGCTACGAACTGTGACGCACCCCCGTGCTACAGCCTGTGACGCATCCCAGTGTTACAGCCTGTGACGCTCCCCGTGCTACAGCCTGTGACGCACCCCCAGTGTTACAGCCTGTGACGCAACCCCGTGCTACGACCTGTGACGCTCCCCAGTGTTACAGCCTGTGACGCACCCCCGTGCTACAGCCTGTGACGCATCCCAGTGTTACAGCCTGTGACGCTCCCCGTGCTACAGCCTGTGACGCAACCCCGTGCTAGAGCCTGTGACGCTCCCCATACTCTTCCTTGAGGACACACACTGCGCTCCGTAACTTGTGACGACCAAAGGTTAAGGGCTGTGTTCAAGCTGTTCATCGTTCGTCACCCCGTGTTCAAGCTGTTCATCGTTCGTCACCCCGTGTTCAAGCTGTTCATCGTTCGTCACCCCGTGTTCAAGCTGTTCATCGTTCGTCACCCCGTGTTCAAGCTGTTCATCGTTCGTCACCCCGTGTTCAAGCTGTTCATCGTTCGTCACCCCGTGTTCAAGCTGTTCATCGTTCGTCACCCCGTGTTCAAGCTGTTCATCGTTCGTCACCCCGTGTTCAAGCTGTTCACTTAGCGTTCACCAATGGTCTCGTCGCCTGTTCACCTGTTCATCGTCTGTCTTGTAGCTGTTCCCTGGTTAAGGTCTGATCCCTCCCTGACCCCGGCTACCCGGGGATTCGAAACCCACCCCTCTACGTCCGTCACCAAGATACCACGTCACACAGAATGTTATATTAATAAACATATATCATTAATGATGTATTTTGCTGGTTCGACTGAATGAATAATGGCGTGTTGGTGGGTTTCATGTGTTGTATGATCTGTGGTGTGGTTGTAGATCCTTGTTCTTGTCCGTCTCCCAGAAACCCCCCACTCGACCAACGCTGGTCGAACAAGCTTCTGGTCGACTATATATATATATGTGTCTATATATATACTATATATATATGTGTGTCTTCACCACCATATATATACCATATATATACTATATATATATATATATATATATATATATATATATATATATATATATATATATATATATATATATTTTTTTTTTTTTTTTTTTTTTTTTTTTTATACTTTGTCGCTGTCTCCCGCGTCTGCGAGGTAGCGCAAGGAAACAGACGAAAGAAATGGCCCAACCCACCCCCCATACACATGCCTTGATTCAATCCACTGACAGCACGTCAACCCCGGTATACCACATCGCTCCAATTCACTCTATTCTTTGCCCTCCTTTCACCCTCCTGCATGTTCAGGCCCCGATCACACAAAATCTTTTTCACTCCATCTCCATATATATGTGTCTTCACCACAGGTCGACCGTATATGTCTTCACCAAGAAGCTGTGCCACCATCACGAACCAACTATTAAATATTGCCAACCAACCAACTACCAAAACCATTACCAACCACCTACCAACCATTACCAACCACCAAAACCATTACCAACCACCTACCAACCATTACCAACCATCTACCAACCATTATCAACCACCTACCAACCATTACCAACCAACTTCCACCATCGCCAATCACCGTCCACCACTACCAAACATTTCCAACCAACTACCACCATCACCAACCATCACCAACTAACTACCACCATTACCAACCATCACCAACCAACTACCACCATTATCAACCAACTACCACCATTATCAACCAACTACCACCATTATCAACCAACTACCACCATTATCAACCATTACCCACCAACTACCACCATTATCAACCATCACCAACCAACTACCACCATTACCAACCATCACCAACCAACTACCACCATTACCAACCATTATCAACCAACTACCACCATTACCAACCAACTACCACCATTATCAACCATTACCAACCAACTACCACCATTATCAACCATCACCAACCAACTACCACCATTACCAACCATCACCAACCAACTACCACCATTACCAACCATTATCAACCAACTACCACCATTATCAACCAACTACCACCATTACCAACCATCACCAACCAACTACCACCATTACCAACCATCACCAACCAACTACCACCATTACCAACCATCACCAACCAACTACCACCATTATCAACCAACTACCACCATTATCAACCATTACCAACCAACTACCACCATTATCAGCCATCACCAACCAACTACCACCATTACCAACCATCACCAACCAACTACCACCATTACCAACCATCACCAACCAACTACCACCATTACCAACCATCACCAACCAACTACCACCATTACCAACCATCACCAACCAACTACCACCATTACCAACCATCACCAACCAACTACCACCATTACCAACCATTATCAACCAACTACCACCATTATCAACCATTATCAACCAACTACCACCATTATCAACCATTATCAACCAATTACCACCATTACCAACCATCTACCACCATTACCAACCAACTACCACCCATTTCCAACCGCTGCCACCACCAGCACCGGATAGATCGTTGTTGTCACGCTTGAGAGAAAAGTGCTGAATAATGTATGAGTAGGGTTTATGTATTATTCACCAGCTGATTGTGGCTCACGAGACCTGAATAAGATTCGCATTTGGGTAACTTGTTACTCAACCTTTGGTAACTTAACTGTACCGTGGGACAGCCTGTAGTGACCACTGTACCGTGGGACAGCCTGTAGTGACCACTGTACCGTGGGACAGCCTGTAGTGACCACTGTACCATGGGACAGCCTGTACTGACCACTGTACCGTGGGACAGCCTGTAGTGACCACTATACCGTGGGACAGCCTGTAGTGACCACTGTACCGTGGGACAGCCTGTAGTGACCACTGTACCGTGGGACAGCCTGTAGTGACCACTGTACAGTGGGACAGCCTGTAGTGACCACTGTACCGTGGGACAGCCTGTAGTGACCACTGTACCGTGGGACAGCCTGTAGTGACCACTGTACCGTGGGACAGCCTGTAGTGACCACTGTACAGTGGGACAGCCTGTAGTGACCACTGTACAGTGGGACAGCCTGTAGTGACCACTGTACCGTGGGACAGCCTGTAGTGACCACTGTACCGTGGGACAGCCTGTAGTGACCACTGTACAGTGGGACAGCCTGTAGTGACCACTGTACCGTGGGACAGCCTGTAGTGACCACTGTACAGTGGGACAGCCTGTAGTGACCACTGTACCGTGGGACAGCCTGTAGTGACCACTGTACCGTGGGACAGCCTGTAGTGACCACTGTACAGTGGGACAGCCTGTAGTGACCACTGTACCGTGGGACAGCCTGTAGTGACCACTGTACCGTGGGACAGCCTGTAGTGACCACTATACCGTGGGACAGCCTGTAGTGACCACTGTACCGTGGGACAGCCTGTAGTGACCACTATACCGTGGGACAGCCTGTAGTGACCACTGTACCGTGGGACAGCCTGTAGTGACTGACCACTATACCGTGGGACAGCCTGTAGTGACCACTGTACCGTGGGACAGCCTGTAGTGACCACTGTACCGTGGGACAGCCTGTAGTGACCACTGTACCGTGGGACAGCCTGTAGTGACCACTATACCGTGGGACAGCCTGTAGTGACCACTGTACCGTGGGACAGCCTGTAGTGACCACTGTACCGTGGGACAGCCTGTAGTGACCACTGTACCGTGGGACAGCCTGTAGTGACCACTGTACCGTGGGACAGCCTGTAGTGACCACTGTACCGTGGGACAGCCTGTAGTGACCACTGTACCGTGGGACAGCCTGTAGTGACCACTATACCGTGGGACAGCCTGTAGTGACCACTGTACCGTGGGACAGCCTGTAGTGACCACTGTACCGTGGGACAGCCTGTAGTGACCACTGTACCGTGGGACAGCCTGTAGTGACCACTGTACAGCGGGACAGCCTGTAGTGACCAACACCACCTTCCTACGGTAAACCACAGGGTCACCACTAACACCACACTCCTAAGGTAAACCACAGGGTCACCACTAACACCACCTTCCTCAGGTAAACCACAGGGTCACCACTAACACCACCTTCCTCAGGTAAACCACGGGGTCACCACTAACACCACCTTCCTAAGGTAAACCACAGGGTCACCACTAACACCACCTTCCTAAGGTAAACCACGGAGTCACCACTAACACCACCTTCCTCAGGTAAACCACAGGGTCACCACTAACACCACACTCCTAAGGTAAACCACAGGGTCACCACTAACACCACCTTCCTCAGGTAAACCACAGGGTCACCACTAACACCACCTTCCTCAGGTAAACCACAGGGTCACCACTAACACCACCTTCCTCAGGTAAACCACAGGGTCACCACTAACACCACCTTCCTCAGGTAAACCACAGGGTCACCACTAACACCACACTCCTAAGGTAAACCACAGGGTCACCACTAACACCACCTTCCTCAGGTAAACCACGGGGTCACCACTAACACCACCTTCCTCAGGTAAACCACAGGGTCACCACTAACACCACCTTCCTAAGGTAAACCACAGGGTCATCACTCACCCACCTACGTGACCCGAGGCCCACCACCTCCTCCCCCGCCCCCTCCTCACCCCCGGGGTCTTCCCACGAGTCTACCCTGAGGCAAACACCAGGTGGCACAAAGCTCGAACACGTGTGGCCTTCATGTTTTACCAAGGACGTCAGTGCGTGGCCTTACAGGTGCTACATAATGGAAGGCGCAGCGGTAAAAAAAAAAAAAACTTGGGTTCTCTGCACTGGGTGACACAGTGGGTGACAGTGGGTGACACCGTGGGTGACACAGTGGGTGACACAGTGGGTGACACCGGGGGTAACACGGGGTTGCCACCAAAGGGGAGGGTCGTGGTTACACCAGGGAGGGAGAGCGGGGTTAAGGCCCCCTCAGGGAGACAGTGAGAATACACCATCTTTTGTCTCGTTTCCCTTAATGACGTCCGTGGTCAAGCGCTCCAGCGCCTCGTCCGTAATTACTCAAAACTGGAATTGCTTGAAACTACGAGGTTGGGTATCATGGCGTCTCAGCTCCTCACCCACACTGTTCTGCGAGTTATACTAACTGATAACCAGGGTCCTGGACGGACGACCAAGGACCTAGCGAACTAATGTCCTTGGTGATCGTGGATCAAGTTCATTGGGCGTCCTGAGTGATCAAAGTTCTAGTTAACTGGGTCTTGGATACATCAATGTAAAAAGCTTCGTAAAAGGCTTGGCATCAACCTACGTTGACTAAAACACCCCGCAGTGTGGCACTTGTGGACGTAAACAGACGCCCCTCGCCTTCCCAGTGCACAATGGGTTTCGGTAAACAATCTCCTCCCAGATATTGCTAATCCTGCGATCAAATCTGTGTCCTCCGTATCTATCCACGTTTCTGAAAGGGCAGTATGGCCTGATCCCTCGTTAAGGTCGTAGCAAGTTGGTTCATTCTGTTCCGCCATTATCCCTCCGACCATGAATGTATAAGGGAGTACTTCAGCTTCGCAATCTATAATGGTCTCAGGGGATCGAATGATCTGGACCAGATTTACAAATGTAAATCATTTTGCAGTAAGGGGGGTCTACTAGGAGGCCTACGCAGGGTCGTGTCCCTCACGACCCTTAATGCGAAAGGGGGGGGGGGGTGTTGGAATCCCTATCTATTTACCTGGAGGATCAGTAACCCGTGTCTGACCCTGGCCCATCCCCTTTAGACAAGGTCGCATGACCTGACCCCCCTTCCCTACCCTGAACCCGACCCTACACTGGTCGTCTCCCGTGTTAGGATATCAGTCGAAGTACTTCGACCTCTGTGATGGCGGGTCTTCGTGGTTCTTCTATTCAGGTGGAGGCTATCCCTTGTTCTATCCAAGTGGAGGCTATCCATTGTTCTATCCATATGGAGGCTATCCCTTGTTCTATCCAGGTGGAGGCTATCCCTTGTTCTATCCATATGGAGGCTATCCCTTGTTCTATCCATGTGGAGGCTATCCCTTGTTCTATCCAGGTGGAGGCTATCCTTTGTTCTATCCAGGTGGAGGCTATTCCTCGTTCTATCCAGGTGGAGGCTATCCCTTGTTCTCTCCAGGTGGAGGCTATCCCTTGTTCTATCCAGGTGGAGGCTATCCCTTGTTCTATCCAGGTGGAGGCTGTCCCTTGTTCTATCCAGGTGGAGGCTGTCCCTTGTTCTATCCAGGTGGAGGCTATCCCTTGTTCTATCCAAGTGGAGGCTATCCCTTGTTCTTTCCAGGTGGAGGTTATCCCTTGTTCTATCCAGGTGGAGGCTATCCCTTGTTCTATTCAGGTGGGGGCTATCCATTGTTCTATCCATATGGAGGCTATCCCTTGTTCTATCCAGGTGGAGGCTATCCCTTGTTCTATCCAGGTGGAGGCTATCCCTTGTTCTATCCAGGTGGAGAGTACCCCTGCCAGCGAGGCCTCCACCACCATCAAAATGAGCTCTACAGGTCCATGCACCACACATTACCCTCTCCGCTACGGAGGAAAATCTACACGACTGTCTACATACACCCAGCAGTCCACCATAGTCGAAGTCCATGATCCTGCCTCGCGTTTCCACTCTCTCTCTCTCTCTCTCTCTCTCTCTCTCTCTCTCTCTCTCTCTCTCTCTCTCTCTCTCTCTCTCTCTCTCTCTCTCATCCCCTCAAAGTCTCTTTCTTCACTGTCACTCCCCTGTCATCTCTCTCTCTCTCTCTCTCTCTCTCTCTCTCTCTCTCTCTCTCTCTCTCTCTCTCTCTCTCTCTCTGGCCTTGAGAGTGAGATCTGCCCTTGACTGCATTACTGGCCCTCCTCCTGCTCCTCCTCCTCCTCACTACCTGTACTGTGACTGTCCTTGCCTCGCAAGCGGTCGAGACGGTGTCATCAAAACTTGGGCTGGATGTGATCCATCTTGGCTTCAGGGAGAGACGCGATCATATCCTCCCGGTGCCCTTGGCAGAGGACGCCCGGTGTTGGATACATCACCGGGAGAACTTCTCGCTCTCGTCTCTCCGCCTCTCCTGGCCAGTTCTCCTCGAGACAAGGGTACAGGTCTTGCGAGAGGCAGTTGAAGAGAGAGAGAGAGAGAGAGAGAGAGAGAGAGAGAGAGAGAGAGAGAGAGAGAGAGAGAGAGAGAGAGAGAGAGAGAGAGAGAGAGATGACAGGGGAGTGACAGTGAAGAAAGAGACTTCGAGGGAGAGAGAGAGAGAGAGAGAGAGAGAGAGAGAGAGAGAGAGAGAGAGAGAGAGAGAGAGAGAGAGAGAGAGAGGGAAGACAGACAGCACCGGGGAGAGACAATGAGAGGGAGAGTTAGTAAGAAGGGAGAGACAAGCGAGGGACAGGCGAAGGATAAGAGTAAGGTCGAGTACCTTTCTCACCTACGAATACAAACTACCTACGTAATACTGGTACCTACGACCACATCTCCTCCTACCTCAGAATGGAAGTTGGTAGCGGGGAGCGCTCACCGCACTGTCCTGTTTTGATGAATTATACTGTTTCTGTCCGCCTCCACCACCACCACACGCGCGCCTTACGTAAGTGCCTATCCCAGGTTCCTTCTGGAACCACCTAAACAATATATATATATATATATATATATATATATATATATATATATATATATATATATATATATATATATATATATAATCCCTGGTGATAGGGGAGAAAGAATACTTCCCACGTATTCCCTGCGTGTCGTAGATGGCGACTAAAAGGGGAGGGAGCGGGGGGCTGGAAATCCTCCCCTCTCGCTCTTTTTTTTCAATTTTCCAAAAGAGGGAACAGAGAAGGGGGCCAGGTGAGGATATCCCTCAGAGGCCCAGTCCTCTGTTCTTAACGCTACCTCGCTAATGCGGGAAATGGCGAATAGTTTGAAAGAAGAAATATATATATATATATATATATATATATATATATATATATATATATATATATATATATATATATATATATATATATATATATATATTTCTAAATTGCTTCAGTAGTTCCACCATTGTATGTTTCTTTACGCTAAACAATTCGATCATCTCGCCAAAATGTCCACCATTTTCGTCTGTTGTCTTTCTGTTGTGTTGCGGGATCAGACCAAGCTGTCCCCTCAACGCTGCCACGCTCCCCAGATCTGACACATTATTCCCTGACGTCATCCATTCCCTACCATGCATAGATTACCATATATCTTCCCTCCTTCTTTCTTGAGCCGCTACTTCTCTCTTTTCGAGAGTCTGGGAGGCACGCGCGAGTTCCTTCAACACTCCCACGAAGTCCTGAAGTCTGTCTGGGCTTGTTTTCATTCCCGGTCGCTCGGGCCAGTGACCATACACAACACCACTACCAGTCTTCAACCTCGCCTCGAATGTACACACGTCGAATACATTTCAACATTAGCGCTCTCTCTCTCTCTCTCTCTCTCTCTCTCTCTCTCTCTCTCTCTCTCTCTCTCTCTCTCTCTCTCTCTCTCTCTCTCTCTCTTTGAGAGCTCTTCTCAGGATCATACATAACCCACTCATGACACCCACCTCACACACACACACACACACACACACACACACACCACCTATGCCTTCGTCGAAAGTGTTTCCCCCTTTTGGAATTCGAAGTGTCTCCACAGCGCTTTGGAGACCGATCGCGCTTCCCTGTCCTTCTCTATCATCTCTTTCCCCGACCTTTTGCTGCGCCTCTGCAGGGCGGGAGGAGGAGGAGGAGGACCACGACGTGTGCTGTCACTCATCCCATATGACTAATCTACCCAGGCGTCTATTCACTTTACTCCGTCAGAGATCTGCTACAGCCCCCCTTCAGTAGTTTACGCCCAGGTCCTATAGGCTCCTCCTTCGGGGGTCGTCCTGCTTCGCTTTCGTGTCTTTTGCACAATACCCTGACTATACGCTCCCCTATCCAACCCACGGGTCTGTCTTCCTAACACCTAGTGTCCCTAAATCATATGTCTTCTAATTAGATTGATCCACACGAAGTGTCAAATGTTTACAGGGCAGACTACAGTGCTCATCTTCCTTCCATAGAGGTGCTTCATATATATATATATATATATATAGGCCCCCTTTTCGTGAAGTAATGGTTGGGTTCCTTGTATTTCTACCCGGGGGTTACGGATCCGTGATGGCGTTCGTGGATCGCTGCTCATCAACAAATTCACGAACGTGTTCTTTTTTTATTATTATTATTTTTCATTGTCTATTCTTTTGTTTTTTGTTTTTTATCTTTTTGTGGAGTTTTGATTATATGTGTGGCTCGCGAGCCAGATGGTCTTATGGTGCGTTTGGTACTGGCTTTGGTTTCCGCCTCGTGCACGTGAGAGAGAGAGAGAGAGAGAGAGAGAGAGAGAGAGAGAGAGAGAGAGAGAGAGAGAGAGAGAGAGAGAGAGAGAGAGAGGCGAAAGAGGGGAAAGTGGGTGAATGCGGGGGGTCCCTCGGCAAGGTGAGGGGCGGGTCAGGTATTGCCTGGGGCAGGACGGCCTCCCAGGGGTCGAAGGTCGAAGGTCAGGTCGGCAGGATATGGAGGAGGGAGGGAGGGAGGGAGGGAGGGGTGGCAATTGATCATGGGGGGGTGGAACCCAGGGAGGGAGGGAGGAGGGAAGGGAATCCCCCCTTCCCCTAGCACCAGGCAGTGGGGTGGAGGGACCAGGCGTATGGGAGAGGGAGGGAGGGAGGGAGGGAGGGAGGGAGGGAGGGGTGAGGATGCTCGTGGTGGCCAATCCTCGCCCGGGCCGCCCCACGTCCCTCCACTCCCCTCCCTCCCCAGATCACCCCCACGTCACTCCCCTCTCCTTCCCTCCCCAGGCAGGCCGGCCCCACGTCCCTCCCCTTCCCAGGCGGACTCAGTGACCCCCCGTGGGTCGTCAGCGTACTGACTGGGGAGGGGGAACCCACCCTCCTCAGTGGGGAGGAGGAACCCACCCTACTGAGTGGGGAGGGAGAACCCACCCTACTGAGTGGGGAGGAGGAACCCACCCTACTAAGTGGGGAGGAGGAACCCACCCTACTGAGTGGGGAGGAGGAACCCACCCTACTGAGTGGGGAGGAGGAACCCACCCTACTGACTGGGGAGGAGGAACCCACCCTACTGAGTGGGGAGGAGGAACCCACCCTACTGAGTGGGGAGGAGGAACCCACCCTACTGAGTGGGGAGGAGGAACCCACCCTACTGAGTGGGGAGGAGGAACCCACCCTACTGAGTGGGGAGGGGGAACCCACCCTACTGAGTGGGGAGGAGGAACCCACCCTACTGAGTGGGGAGGAGGAACCCACCCTACTGACTGGGGAGGAGGAACCCACCCTACTGACTGGGGAGGAGGAACCCACCCTACTGACTGGGGAGGAGGAACCCACCCTACTGACTGGGGAGGAGGAACCCACCCTACTGAGTGGGGAGGAGGAACCCACCCTACTGAGTGGGGAGGAGGAACCCACCCTACTGAGTGGGGAGGGGGAACCCACCCTACTGAGTGGGGAGGAGGAACCCACCCTACTGAGTGGGGAGGAGGAACCCACCCTACTGACTGGGGAGGAGGAACCCACCCTACTGACTGGGGAGGAGGAACCCACCCTACTGACTGGGGAGGAGGAACCCACCCTACTGACTGGGGAGGAGGAACCCACCCTACTGAGTGGGGAGGAGGAGCCCACCCTACTGACTGGGGAGGAGGAACCCACCCTACTGAGTGGGGAGGAGGAACCCACCCTACTGAGTGGGGAGGAGGAACCCACCCTACTGACTGGGGAGGAGGAACCCACCCTACTGAGTGGGGAGGAGGAACCCACCCTACTGAGTGGGGAGGAGGAACCCACCCTACTGACTGGGGAGGGGAAACCCACCCTACTGAGTGGGGAGGAGGAACCCACCCTACTGACTGGGGAGGGGGAACCCACCCTACTGAGTGGGGAGGAGGAACCCACCCTACTGAGTGGGGAGGGAGAACCCACCCTACTGACTGGGGAGGAGGAACCCACCCTACTGACTGGGGAGGAGGAACCCACCCTACTGACTGGGGAGGAGGAACCCACCCTACTGACTGGGGAGGGGGAACCCACCCTACTGACTGGGGAGGGGGAACCCACCCTACTGAGTGGGGAGGAGGAACCCACCCTACTGAGTGGGGAGGGGGAACCCACCCTACTGAGTGGGGAGGAGGAACCCACCCTACTGAGTGGGGAGGAGGAACCCACCCTACTTACTGGGGAGGGGAAACCCACCCTACTGAGTGGGGAGGAGGAACCCACCCTACTGAGTGGGGAGGAGGAACCCACCCTACTGAGTGGGGAGGGAGAAGCCACCCTACTGACTGGGGAGGGAGAACCCACCCTACTGAGTGGGGAGGAGGAACCCACCCTACTGAGTGGGGAGGGGAAACCCACCCTACTGACTGGGGAGGGAGAACCCACCCTACTGAGTGAGGAGGGGGAACCCACCCTACTGAGTGGGGAGGGGGAACCCACCCTACTGAGTGGGGAGGAGGAACCCACCCTACTGACTGGGGAGGGGAAACCCACCCTACTGACTGGGGAGGGAGAACCCACCCTACTGAGTGGGGAGGAGGAACCCACCCTACTGACTGGGGAGGGAGAACCCACCCTACTGAGTGGGGAGGAGGAACCCACCCTACTGAGTGGGGAGGGGAAACCCACCCTACTGAGTGGGGAGGAGGAACCCACCCTACTGACTGGGGAGGAGGAACCCACCCTACTGAGTGGGGAGGGGAAACCCACCCTACTGACTGGGGAGGAGGAACCCACCCTACTGACTGGGGAGGGAGAAGCCACCCTACTAACTGGGGAGGAGGAACCCACCCTACTGAGTGGGGAGGGAGAAGCCACCCTACTAATTGGGAGGAGGAACCCACCCTACTGACTGGGGAGGGGAAACCCACCCTATTGAGTGGGGAGGGAGGGGGAAGAACCCATTGTGTGAGGGGCTGGTGAGACCCCTCTCTCCCCCATTCGAGGAAGGTTTGGGGAGGGGGGAACACCAGTGCACGTATACACGGACGTACACAACAGGAGGTACACAAGTACACCCGACGGAGGTACACAGGCAGAGATAAATGTACGTTAGGAAAACTGGCATGTACGGTACACTAAGAGGACCTACACAGGGAGGTACACTAGAGAACGTACTCAGGAAGGTACACTAGAGAACATACACAAGGGGGTACACCAGAGAACGTACACAGGGAGGTACACTAGAGAACGTACACAGGAAGGTACACCAGAGAATGTATGGCGGGAGGTACACCAGAGAACGTACACAGGGAGGTACACCAGAGAACGTACACAGGTAGGTACACTAGAGAAAGTACACAGGAAGGTACACCAGAGAATGTACGGCGGGAGGTACACCAGAGAACGTACACAGGGAGGTACACCAGAGAACGTACTCAGGAAGGTACACTAGAGAACATACACAAGGGGGTACACCATAGAACGTACGGCGGGAGGTACACTAGAGAACGTACATATGGAGGTACACCAGAGAACGTACGGCGGGCGGTACACATTGATCAGCTGTTGAATTCACGAGACCTTCTCCCACCAACTCCCAGGCCCACTCCCCCACGACGCGGGAGCCGACCTTGGCCAAACGACACCCACGGATGTGGCTCTCACGGACACTCCCAGGCCATACAGGATCACGTACGATGCTACTCTGCGAAGCGGCAGAGAGAAACGCGTTAGCGCTCACCACCGCAGCGGAGAGAGAGAGAGAGAGAGAGAGAGAGAGAGAGAGAGAGAGAGAGAGAGAGAGAGAGAGAGAGAGAGAGAGAGAGAGAGAGATGACAGGGGAGTGACAGTGAAGAAAGAGACTTCGAGAGAGAGAGAGAGAGAGAGAGAGAGAGAGAGAGAGAGAGAGAGAGAGAGAGAGAGAGAGAGAGAGAGATGACAGGGGAGTGACAGTGAAGAAAG
>NC_092228.1:8518261-8533261 GCF_036320965.1 Panulirus ornatus
CTCTGGCTGTAAGGATCACTCTAGTCTACCTTGGTCACACAGGCGTTACCTTCCGTTGTTGAGGGATCAGAGTCTTCATCCTGACCTGTACCTTGCCTTTTCCCTCTGTAGAACACGAAGGGTCACGCGAGGATCGTGTCAGTGGCTGGATGAGATAATCACATTGGTCCAGGTGGCTAATCCCTGACGGCGAGAGAGGTTTCATCGCCGTCAGAGGGACGAGTGTTTGTGGAGTGAGGGTGATGTCGCTAGGGGGCCTGTTGACACGACCCCGATCCCAGTATGAACATGGGGTTCGGGTCCTACTAGGAGGAACTGCTCGCCTCACATGGGCCCGACCGGGTCTTGCTGGCCAATGTTTAAAGCAGATAAACATGTTGTTCCGGCACAGAAAAAGGGAGAGAGAGAAAAAGGCGGGTGATGACAGACGGAGAAAGAAATATATATAAAAACTAAAGACACAGATGTACACAATTATGATAACGGTGCACTTGTCTCCTTTTCTAATTAACCTTCAATGTTAGAAAGAAAAAGAGGTTAAATACCGGCAAATTCCATCGAGAGGTCGGTTAATCCTACAGACGTCTGAAAATTATAGATTTGTCGAGACGATAATTATTTTTCTTTTTCTTTTCTCTTTTCTAAAGTGTGAGTGCGTGAGGTGGGGGTGTGGGTGGGGGGACGGGTTAATTAGTTCCACTAGGGGTGGGGTGGGTGTGGGGAGTAAATTGCCACTCTACAAACTTAATTAATTTGGTGCTTTTTTAACGCTGTTCGTGGATAAGCTTAAGTTTTATTCGATTCTGTATATACTGCCAGGGGAGCACTCTCTCTCTCTCTCTCTCTCTCTCTCTCTCTCTCTCTCTCTCTCTCTCTCTCTCTCTCTCTCTCTCTTCTCTCTCTCTGTATGCAGTCGTAAGACTGCCCTCTCTGTGTGGGGGATATCCTCTGCATATTGCAGAAGGAACAGTTTCTCTGGGGTTATCCTATGTATACTGCAGAAGGTGTGCTCTCTCTGGGGTGTTATCCTATGTATACAACCAGAGAATCAGCCTCTCTGGGGGCTTCCCTACGTATACAACCAGAGGAGCATCCTCTCTGGGGTCTTCCCTACGTATACAACCAGAGGAGCACCCTCTCTGGGGTCTCCCCTATGTATACAACCAGAGGATCACCCTCTCTGTGGGGGGAAGCCTTCCTATATATTCGTTTATGAACTGAATTCAATTTGCATTATGACGTGCCTTACTGAAATCCCTTTTCATATCTTACTGACGCCATGTTTCCTCTGTTGCTTGTTTACCGGTGAGGTCATGAAGACGTCAAGCACGGTGCGTGCTATCTCAGGGTCACGACCCTTGTGACACACACGCGTCGTTCGATCGTTAGCCAAGTCGTTAGTGTTGGTGGTTAGTTCAGGGTAATGTGAAGGCCAGGGGGGGTCATCATCTGGTCCGCCTCCCTTCGACAGTGAACCCCGACAACCGATGCAGTCGTACGTGGCTCTACAGAGCTCTAAATGGTTCAGAAAGTCTTCAAACGGCTCTATGTCGATCTACAGAACTCTCCTTACCCCAAGACGTCTTCAAACAGCTCTATGTCGATCTACAGAACTCTCCTTACCCCTGGAGGTCTTCAAACAACTGTATGTCGATCTACAGAACTCTCCTTACCCCTGGAGGTCTTCAAACAGCTCTATATGTCGATTTACAAAACTCTCATTACCCCTGGAGGTCTTCAAACAGCTCTATGTCGATCTACAGAACTCTCCTCGCCCCTGGAGGTCTTCAAACAGCTCTATGTCGATCTACAGAACTCTCCTTACCCCAAGACGTCTTCAAACGGCTCTATGTCGATCTACAGAACTCTCCTTACCCCCTGGAGGTCTTCACACAAACAGCTCTATGTCGATCTACAGAACACCTAGATCCCCCTGCAGTTCTTGTATATGTATATCTACACAGCCGACACTGACTGTACGAGGCTCTATATGCCTTCATACTGCACTCAAGACTTCCTTCTTTCCTTCCTTCCTTCCTTCCTTCTTTCCTTCTTTCTGTCACGCTTCACAACAGCTCTACACCCCGGAACCCTACCCCGAACCCTACCCCAAACTCACCCACCCACCCACCCAACCTTTAAAACGAGTCAATAATATGAGGCTGCGAAACCAGGCGCCTGACAGCTCAAAATTGCTCTATTGGGCCATTTGCCCCGAGTGTCTTTCTATGAGGTGGCCTCGGCATCACACTTAGTTCCAAACAAGTGGGGAATACATACTTCGTCCCGACTGTGCGACCTTAGATGAACACGTCTGGAGACCGAGAGAGAGAGAGAGAGAGAGAGAGAGAGAGAGAGAGAGAGAGAGAGAGAGAGAGAGAGAGAGAGAGAGAGAGAGAGAGAGAGCACAAACGTGTTTAGCAAAAAAAAAGAGCAGTTTGGTGATGTGGTGAAAATACTATTGTATGTAAGCATTACCTTGTGAAATGGTGGCTGGTTTTCTGAAGTCTGGCTGGCCTCTCCTGCGTGAGCAGCGGTCCTCGCCACATCCTGAAACAGGAATATAAACATAACTCAACCTGCACCAAAACATCGTCTCTTCGATGTATATCAACTGACTGTTATATCTCTCTTGTGTCTCCCCTGATGATGTGATTATTACACGAAAGTGCACTTGGGAACTTTTCGTGTTTCACTTTCCCCGTGGACTCGTAGGAATATATATATATATATATATATATATATATATATATATATATATATATATATATATATATATATATATATATATATATATATATATATAAGGACTTTATTTCTAAAATAATGCAAATAACTCAATTGTCCCAAAAAAGGCAAACGAGACACCCCAGTTCACGGTGCTGCCCACATACAGAACCAACCACTCCCTCGCCTCCCTTCTAGATACAGACGTGAACTGAAGATACCCCAGCAGGCACTGGCTTGAACACAAAACTTAATAAAACATTGATGTGAACAGTTTTGTGTTTAATAAACATAACTAGACTTCCAGTAACGGCGATGTCTTCCAATTTACGTCTTATTCAGTTATTGTAGTCATTCATTCATTATCACTCGTCCTCTCATTTACATTCCAACCACCTCGATAATGGGGATGACCACTACATCCTCCACAGTGGTACAGGTCAATCCTCCACAGTGGTACAGGTCAATCCTTCACAGTAGTGCAGGTCAATACACTTCCGTTCAAAGATGATTCTTGCGTAAGCAACGTCTGGCCTCAACGTTGGGCCAGACGTGCGCAACTACAGTGGGTTGAGAATGGAACTTCTATTTGAGAGAGGTTGGTCTACTGGTCTCTCGTCCTCCAGTATATGGCGAGTCTAATCATCCTCAGACTCCTGCTAATCCTCTCTCCCCTGACGGTGGTGAGGTAGATATATGCCGTTGGAGAGCGCCTCCCGTTTGTCGCTGCCTGGTGACTTCGTTCTCAAGGGCGGCGTTGTGCCTGGGCATCTCTCTCTTTAGGTGGGTAACCTCCGTCCAATGGGCCTCGAGGAAGGACGTCATTCCTAACCTCCTCGTCTGACGGTGAACGTAACACGTCCTTGTAGTATGGCAGAGGTAGTCAGTCCTTCGGGGAATTTACTGTTCTGCCTGCTAGGCTCAGAGCGGTCGCCTAGACGACGAAAGAGGTTTGGTCACGCATATCGCTCTTCCAAGCTCCTATATACGAGATCCTCTTTCACCTACAAGAAGGAGGTACTCGCAAGGATATAGCTTTTTCTTCTTCCCTCAAAACTGAGGAAATTAATCTGTCTTGCGCTTCGACGCTTTATACATGTGAAGGCTGGCATGTTTACTGGTCTATGCCAGAAGAGTCATCTACACCGGACGAGGGAGGGAGGAAGGAGTCGTACCGTTCATAAGAGAAAAATTTCGCTGCGATCGATATTCCGATGCTAATAACTGCTGGTCGAGGAAAACAAAAGCCCATCGTTTATTGAGCCTCATATCCTTCTCTCATATGATGGTAAAGGTCTTGACTTTCATTTGTTCACGGAATGCCCCGAGTTTTAAGCTTCCTGTTGATGATGGAAACAGATCTCTGTATTTATGAACTTTCTTAAATATTATATATATATATATATATATATATATATATATATATATATATATATATATATATATATATATATATATATATATATGGAACCTCGCTCCTCTCCATCCACGTAATGCCCTCCCCCCACCTCCTCCAACCTTCAATCTTATGCAGAATTTTATAGCTTCATAAGCAATCTTGTGGCAACCATAAGACAAGCCCAAGTTTAAGAAAAAAAAAAAAAGAAAAAAAGCTCCATCAATATACCATGAACTACCTCGGCTTCCACGAGAAAAATCTTGTCTACAATCAGGACCAAATTTCGAAGCATACCTGAAAAGTGCACGTGGAGTCTCTGTTTGGAAAAATACTCCTCCATATATATATATATATATATATCCTGCCATCATTTCTCCGTCTCCCTGGGTACCACAGCTTTCTCTGCCTGTGCCACTACTACCACCACCACTGCACACAGCCTTTCTATCCAGTGATCCCCCCTTTGGTCGACTTACCTACCAGTTTTCCCGACCACATTCCCAAACATGCCTCGGTACATGGTTGACCACCAGAGAGGGTGTTCCTCTCTTCAGCGGCGTCTCAAGACAGCAGTTGGAACGTAGCTGTACACCTACGTCCTCTACCTCGGCAGTACACAGGTTAGGAATGCGGTGACTGCTTCCCCTGTGATGGGTGTAGCTTAGGGTTTGTTTACAGACGGACCATATGTCTTGTCATGTTACTTCGTTAATCTGCTCTTCAACAAATGTATATTCAGATGCATGTGCATTTTCCAAAATATGGTGATATATATATATGTATATGTATATATATATATATATATATATATATATATATATATATATATATATATATATATATATATATATATATATATATATATACTGGGTTCCACAGCTACATTCATAACAAAGACCCGTCAAGTCAGGAAGGAGAATAATGTGTCCGGGAAAAGCGCTCCTTTCAGAAGAACATACGCAGCACACCCTCCCTCCTGACGGTGCCTCAGCTGAGCAGTAGACTGACTTCTTCAGAAGCTGTGCAGGCCACTGAAGAAGCCTCGAAGATCTGCTGGTCAGGTTACGAGATAAACCACCCGAGGCTGGGGTGGATGAAGGGGGAGTGTATGCCCGTAGTAGTGGTGGCGGCGGCCCCTAGCTGCTGCCGCTGCTGCTGAGGGGCGTCCCACTACTGCTGGTGGTGTACCCCTGGCTGTCGGGAGCGTCTTTCTTGCCCTCTACCTGGACAGTGAGCTGGGCATCGACAGTGAGTTTTGTGCTGGAGCTGTGTGAGCTGGGCTTCGACAATGAGCTGGGGCTTCGACAGTGAGCTGGGCTTCGACAGTGAGCTGGGCTTCGACAGTGAGCTCATTAAAAGTCTCCCGGCCATTCTTCCCCCGAGATCCCAATGTTTTTGAACCGACGACAACAAAAGACTTTGTGGTTGAAGGAACACACACACACACACACACACACACCTCGCCCTCTCTCCCCTTCTATCTCGCCTGTGACAGACGCCTCCCCTGACCCTCCCGGGCAACGCCAGCCACCATGGAAGAGCAACCCTTCCTTGCGTGATCGTGTCAGGGTATGGTAGGTCACGACTACCAAACGCGCCCCTTATCATCACACCTCACGACCTGGGTCGTCCTCCTTCAGCAGGTACTGTTGCCTCCTGCAGCAGTCAATGAGTTCATCTCATACGCACATATACATCCTATGCTGAAGACGGTAGAGAGATGGAGCGAAGCGAGCCTCCATCTTCTCGGCCCTCTGCTTACAAGGCTTCGAAAAAGGAAGGAGAGAGAAAAAAAGAGTGAGGTCATTAGGCACGTTCTCCACTCCTGCCTCCACGCCCCTCCCTCATGATTCCCTCTCCGGCCCTGAGTCACTCATGAATCTTGAGCGACTCACAATGAGGAAGGTCGAGGAAGAGAAGACGTGAGGAAGAGGATTAATGGGTGAGCATGATGCAGGAGGAGAGATCTGAAGATCAGCCCGGTAGACATGACCAAAATGAGGAAGCATTACCACGAATCCCGACGCGGAGCGTTGGAGATGATTCCCGCCACCACACACAGCCACCACACACAGCCACCACACAGAGCCACCACACACAGCCACCACACATAGCCACCACACACAGCCACCACACATAGCTAAACACACACAGCCACCACACACAGCCACCACACAGAGCCACCACACATAGCTAAACACACACAGCCACCACACACAGCCACCACACGCAGCCACCACACAGAGCCACCACACACAGCCACCACACACAGCCACCACACACAGCCACCACACATAGCCACCACACATAGCTAAACACACACAGCCACCACACACAGCCACCACACAGAGCCACCACACACAGCCACCACACATAGCCACCACACACAGTCACCACACAGAGCCACCACACAGAGCCACCACACAGAGCCACCACACACAGCCACCACACATAGCCACCACACATAGCTAAACACACACAGCCACCACACACAGCCACCACACACAGCCACCACACAGAGCCACCACACACAGCCACCACACACAGCCACCACACATAGCCACCACACATAGCTAAACACACACAGCCACCACAAACAGCCACCACACACAGCCACCACACACAGCCACCACACGCAGCCACCACACACAGCCACCACACAGAGCCACCACACAGAGCCACCACACAGAGCCACCACACGCAGCCACCACACACAGCCACCACACACAGCCACCACACATAGCCACCACACGTAGCCACCACACGCAGCCACCACACACAGCCACCACACGCAGCCACCACACGCAGCCACCACACACAGCCACCACACACAGCCACCACACATAGCCACCACACATAGCTAAACACACAGAGCCACCACACACAGCCACCACACAGAGCCACCACACAGAGCCACCACACGCAGCCACCACACAGAGCCACCACACAGAGCCACCACACAGAGCCACCACACAGAGCCACCACACGCAGCCACCACACACAGCCACCACACACAGCCACCACACGCAGCCGCCACACAGAGCCACCGCACACAGCCACCACACATAGCCACCACACGTAGCCACCACACGCAGCCACCACACACAGCCACCACACGCAGCCACAACACACAGCCACCACACATAGCCACCACACATAGCCACCACACGTAGCCACCACACGCAGCCACCACACACAGCCACCACACGCAGCCACCACACACAGCCACCATACACGGCCACCACACACAGCCAACCACACACAGCCACCGCACATAGCCACCACACGCAGCCACCACACACAGCCACTAAACGCAGCCACCACACACAGCCAACCACACACAGCCACCACACACAGCCAACACACATAGCCACCACACGCAGCCACCACACACAGCCACCACACACAGCCACCACACATAGCCAAACACACACAGCCACCACACACAGACACCACACACAGCCACCACACGCAGCCACCACACACAACCACCACACACACTCAACCACACATAGCCAACCACACATAGCCAACCACACACAGCCACCACACACAGCCATCACACAGAGCCGCCACACACAGCCACCACACACAGCCACCACACGCAGCCACCACACACAGCCACCACACACAGCCACCACACATGGCTAACCACACACAGCCACCACACATAGCCAACCACACACAGCCACCACACATAGCCAAAACACATAGCCAACCACACACAGCCACCACACATAGCCACCCACACACAGCCACCACACACAGCCACCACACACAGCCACCACACACAATCACCACATATAGCCAACCATACACAGCCACCACACACAGCCACCACACACAGGCAGGAAGTTTAACGTTCTCTGGCACGACAAAGCAGGGGTCTGCAGGAGAAACCTAAGCGTTCTCTGGCACAGGAGAGAACCAGTCCTGCGGGTTGGAACTCCAGTGTTCTCCAGCACCACAGAGAACCAGTACTGAGGGGGGGAGGAGTCTGAACTTCAGTGTTCTCTAGCACCACACAGGAGCGACCGCGGGGAACTCCTTGCACCACACAGTAGAGAGGGCGGGGAACTCCTAGCACCACACAGGAGAGACGACGGGGAACTCCTTGCACCACACAGGAGAGAGGGCGGGGAACTCCTTGCACCACACAGAGTATGATATCAGGTAGCGACAAGCGCCGGGCACCATCTATTTGGCTCGCGGTGCCTGGCAACCCTGCTGAAGGTTAGAGCGATCTCACAACTACAACCCATAACTCACTCTCTCTCTCTCTCTCTCTCTCTCTCTCTCTCTCTCTCTCTCTCTCTCTCTCTCTCTCTCTCTCTCTCTCTCTCTCTCACACAGCGGCTAGGCTCAGCACAGCCCCACCCACCCCCTCCTCTCTCTCTCTCTCTCTCTCTCTCTCTCTCTCTCTCTCTCTCTCTCTCTCTCTCTCTCTCTCTCTCTCTCTCTCAGCGGCTAGGCTCAGCACAGCCCCATCCACCCCCTCCTCTCTCTCTCTCTCTCTCTCTCTCTCTCTCTCTCTCTCTCTCTCTCTCTCTCTCTCTCTCTCACACACACAGCGGCTAGGCTCAGCACAGTCCCACCCACCCCCTCCTCTCTCTCTCTCTCTCTCTCTCTCTCTCTCTCTCTCTCTCTCTCTCTCTCTCTCTCTCTCTCTCTCTCTCTCTCACACACACAGCGGCTAGGCTCAGCACAGCCCCACCCCACCCCCTCCTCTCTCTCTCTCTCTCTCTCTCTCTCTCTCTCTCTCTCTCTCTCTCTCTCTCTCTCTCTCTCTCTCTCTCTCACAGCGGCTAGGCTCAGCACAGCCCCACCCACCCCCTCCTCTCTCTCTCTCTCTCTCTCTCTCTCTCTCTCTCTCTCTCTCTCTCTCACAGCGGCTAGGCTCAGCACAGCCCCACCCACCCCCTCCTCTCTCTCTCTCTCTCTCTCTCTCTCTCTCTCTCTCTCTCTCTCTCTCTCTCTCTCTCTCTCTCTCTCTCTCTCTCACAGCGGCTAGGCTCAGCACCGCCCCACCCACACCCTCCTCCCGGTGTGACGCCAGTCAACCTTCGTGAACCACCTGTTGCCCCTCCCCCTCCCCCCAACACACACACACACACACACACAACCCTCCCTCCCTTCCCCCCTCCTCTTATCCAACTCTACAACCCCTCTGGGGGCGTGACCCTGGCGCGTCATCACAACAGGAGACAGCCCAGCCCAGCCCACCGCAGCCCAGCCCACCACAGCCTCTGCAATATATATGTAAATCACCATTGTGAGCTCTGTTGCCTTTTCTCGTGTTTATTCGTAGACTTGTTGGTCATTACGGGTGTGTGTGCGTATGTGCGTAGTGTGCGTATGTGCGTAGTGTGTATGTGTGTGTGTGTGTGTGTGTGTGTGTGTGTGTGTGTGTGTGTGTGTGTAGTGTGTGTGTGTAGTGTGTGTGTGTAGTGTGTGTGTGTGTGTGTGTGTGTGTGTGTGTGTGTGTGTGTGTGTGTGTGTGTGTGTGTAGTGTGTGTGTGACCATTAGGGCCAAAGGATCAGGGTGGGAAGGTTAGGGCTGAGGGAGAGGTGTCAAAGCCTTTATTACAGGATCAGGGCTGGAAATCAGATCCAATAATAAAAAGAAAAGGCTTTCTTAGAAAATGTGTTGTTGCGTGGGTAACACACGGTTGACTGATCATTGAGGCAAGACAATGATATCCATCGAGAGATATATGTTCAATATACACAAAAATCAGAATGAAAATCAAGACAGAAATACATTTGATGAATTACGAATGGATGAATAAAAAAAAAAAAATGAGGGGTCGTGAGGGGAGACGGGTGATATGGGGGTGAGGAGCGATAAGGGAGTGAGGGGTGATGAGGTGAGGAAGGGGAGAGGAGGAGAGACACGACAGCTAAGGAGATTGACAGGCGAGGTAAAGTCTCGGGTCAGACCAGGTCATGCAGGTAGCGCGAGGTCAGGGGAAAGCCATCCAGGGGTATGATGACGGACCCTTCCTGACACCAGTGTAGGCTGGGGTATGTATGATGACGGACCCCTCCTGTTACCAGTGTAGGCTGGGGTATGTATGATGACGGACCCCTCCTGACACCAGTGTAGGCTGGGGTACGATGACGGACCCCTCCTGTTACCAGTGTAGGCTGGGGTATGATGATGACGGACCCTTCCTGACACCAGTGTAGGCTGGGGTATGATGATGACGGACCCCTCTTGACACCAGTGTAGGCTGGGGTATGATGACGGCGTCGGAACATCACTGGTGACTAGGTATGATTACTGCCTTATGACACCAGTGGTAGCCAGGTCGAATGACCGGGTCATGACACCAGTGGTAGCCAGGTCGAATGACCGGGTCATGACACCTGTGGTGGCCAGGTAGAATGACTGGGTCATGACACCAGTGGTAGCCAGGTCGAATGACTGGGTCATGACACCAGTGGTGGTCAGGTCGAATGACTGGGTCATGACACCAGTGGTGGTCAGGGAGAATGACTGGGTCATGACACCAGTGGTGGTCAGGGAGAATGACTGGGTCATGACACCAGTGGTGGCCAGGTCGAATGACTGAGTCATGACACCAGTGGTAGCCAGGTAGAATGACTGGGTCATGACACCAGTGGTAGCCAGGTAGAATGACTGGGTCATGACACCAGTGGTAGCCAGGTAGAATGACTGGGTCATGACACCAGTGGTAGCCAGGTAGAATGACTGGGTCATGACACCATTGGTAGCCAGGTGTAATGACTACCTCAGGACACCACTGGCAGCTAAGTAGGATAACTCAGAACCTGAAGTGGGGCCACAAAAGAGTTCCTAGCAACGTCGGTCGGTGTGTGGTGTGAGGGACCCTGATCACACTCCAACACCACCACAGTCTACAACCCCTCCCTCCTCCTCTCTTCCTCTCGGTAGGTCAAGGCAAGCAAGCCACTCACACGGATCACTATTATTTCGACCACTGATCTCCTGAGCTGCCTCCATGTGTCCCAACCCTTGTAACTTGGACCCATAGCACGTGCTTGGCTGCTGCTTCCTACAACTTGCGTGCGCAGACCAGCCACACGAAGATTGACCGTTATGTCATGCCGGGTTCTTATCACCACAGAGGGGAAACTGTGGGATCCTCTTCCGTCTTCTGTCCTTCCCTCCTTCAGCCTGTGAGTCTACTGACGTGTTCCCTCCAGTTTACTTTTGTCCTCTGAAGTGACAGCGAGAGACTTGGTGGACCGAACAGACTGGAAGGGTCGGTGGCCCAGTGAGCCAAGAGGAGGAGGAGGAGGAGGAGGAGGAGGAGGAGGAGGAGGAGGAGGAGGAGGAGGAAGAGGAGGAGGAAGAGGAAGAGGAAGAGGAAGAGGAAGAGGAGGAGGAGGAGGAGGAGGAGGAGGACGACAGGGGTGGAAATGAAGACTGACATGTCTGACTACTTGTTTGGATTGACGGCGACGTGGCTGGCTGGCGAAGGTCCAGTTCCGCAGGTTGTTTTGAGGGTGTTCGGAAGGGCGACATGATGATGATGTCGTCAGGATAGGCTGTGCCAACGGTGTTAAACCCCCCCAAATAGGGGGGGGGAGTTCTCAGTGTACCTGGATCAACAAGCAGGTGCATTCAACCCGGTGTGATCTGCAAAGGACTGAGCGAAGTACACAAGAGGTTCCATCTTCGTGCCCTGCGGGACGCCTGAGCCAAAAGAGCGACTTGATACTCCTGAGGGCTGACCCCCATGGAGAACGCGAGGGCTGACGACGCTGACCCCCATGGAGAACGCGAGGCCTGACGACGCTCAATGAGAAAGTCTGCAAGCCATGAAATGAAACCCTCCCCCCCTCTCTCTCTCTCTCTCCGGCCAAAGTTGATGACTCTGGTAAAGTCGACTGGGGGGGGGGAGGGGGTGATAACCCCAGAGATCTTCCACCCCCACTTCCTCTCTCTCTCTCTCTCTCTCTCTCTCTCTCTCTCTCTCTCTCTCTCTCTCTCTCTCTCTCTCTCTGGGTACCGGTGGATAAAGTGCGAGGGGAGAGAGAGAGAGAGAGAGAGAGAGAGAGAGAGAGAGAGAGAGAGAGAGAGAGAGAGAGAGAGAGAGAGAGAGAGATGATGGCGGACACTACGAAGCAGCGAGTGGTGAATGTCTTCGTTATCGGACTTAACGAGGGTTTATGGAACCCTTAAAACGTTTGGGGAAACCCGATTCTACACAAAACTTTCAGCAGAGGAGGAGGTTGACGGGCCCAGGGGGTTGGGGGGGATGGCAGGGGAGGGGGGGGGGGCGTAACTCGTAACTGTGGACAGCTTGATGTAGGAGACAAGTTCTGACGGCGACGGCGACGGAGGAGGAGGAGGGTAGATCTGCTGGCTCTCGTGTATGGAAGAACGCCACGTAGGCGCTCGTCGCAAGTAGTAAAGTCAAGCGGGTGAAATTGAGCCCGCCTTACCTTGAAGCTGTACAACTCTCTAGGGACATCCAACACACGGACGGAGTGTGGTAAGGGATGGACGTGGTATTGAGGTGGAGTCCCCCCCCTCCTTTGACCGAGAGTGGCGAACTGACTGCTGATAATAAACTTGGGCTGGTATCCCACTGGAGAAATGACCAACCGTTGGAGGAGGTGGGTGACTGGACTGTGAGGTGTCTAAACGCTCAAAGCCATCTCAGATCTTTCAGTTCTGCCTACCACCGGCTGGTGATGACGGACCGATTCAGGTGTCGTAGTGTGGATGGGTGATCAAGAGTTCCTCAAGGTACATAATGTGTTTTACTGACGGCATCGTTGCACGGGTCCCTTGGAGAGGTGAGTGTTGTAGTAAATGGCTACAGGTCTTGTTGGTGTATGCGACTCAGTGAAGGGGGCTACCTGTATGGTGCTGATGTAGTCTCCCCCACTCAGTTTCCACGTCATCCACTTTTATAGCATTTCAGTCCAGAGATACTGGAAAACTTCTCCCCGCAAAAAATTCCTCTGTCAAAAAACGAAGCAGGACCGAGTTGGTGTGTGTGTGTGTGTGTGTGTGTGTTGAAGTTTTATTCCCGGGTGTTGAGTCGTCCCTCGTAGAGGCGGAGGACCAGAAAGCTCATACTGTGTGGCCTGCGACGGATGGGCGGCGCTGGCCAGGGTAGCACCAACCAGCATCAGTCAGCTTCGCAGAAGCGTCTGCGATTCTGTCACGCATTCTGAAACGATGATGCTTCGAAAGGGTTTCATCCATGGAGCAGTGGGAGGAGGTGGACGGATCATACAGCTCATGGTATTGATGGAGGCAGTGTGGCGAGGGTGAGTGGAGTGGCGAGGAGGTGGCGTATGAAACCCACATTACTTCCACATCCTCGAGAATGTCACGAGTGGAGAGGGACGGACGAATGTCTTGCCTTTTTCCGACAGAGCAGCACCACGCCCTCCTCCTCCTCCCTCTTCGCTTGATGTGGTGCCTGGATGATAATGAGGACAAGGACGGAGCTGAGAATCCGCAGGGAAGTTCCTCGTCTTAGGAAATGCCAGGCCCCTGCGGTCGCAGCAACAACACCCACTGACCCGATACAGTGTGGGAACGAGTTGAGTGATCTTGCTGGGCGAGGGACGCGCCATTTGCCAGCTGCCGGTTGCTAGTACGAACGACGGGGAAATGAGTCACAGAATTTTCGCGACGTCCTCGAAGATGAGACGACGGGGAACTGATTACTGAACGTGTGGATCTCGAGAGCAACTTCGACTGTCGGGTAGATAAGGGAGACTTCTAGTCCCGCACTGATACCGGAGCAACTTCGACATCGTCGGGTAGATAAGTGAGACTTCGAGTCCCGCACTGATACCGAAGCAACTTCGACACCGTCGGGTAGATAAGAGAGACTTCGAGTCCCGCACTGATACCGAAGCAACTTCGACACCGTCGGGTAGATAAGGGAGACTTCGAGTCCCGCACTGATACCGGAGCAACTTCGACACCGTCGGGTAGATAAGAGAGACTTCGAGTCCCGCACTGATACCGGAGTTCTTCGGTCCGATCACCGCCACGCCCCAGAGGGTAGGCAGACGACACCACTTGAGTACATCACTGGTGGTTTGTGGCGGGACACACGACTCAAGCAAGACACCATCGTCCGTCACCCAGCGCCACTGCGGGCCACTCTCTCTCTCTCTCTCTCTCTCTCTCTCTCTCTCTCTCTCTCTCTCTCTCTCTCTCTACTCCAGGAGGACGACATTCACCCGTTCACATAAATCTTTAAAAGGGGAAATAAATTAATGTATTGATCTCAGGATAACTAGCGTGTGGGTTGAGCTGCGACACAGTCGTTCTCGGTGTGGATAATGCTAGGCCGGAGCTGAGGGAGAGGCAGGCACTGACACCGACCGCTGTGCAGGTGGGCAGCACGTCCTAGCCCCAGGTCAGGGGCGGAGGAACTGAAGATAAGGGGACTCTTGACCTGGGGGAGGGAATGGTTCCTAGGTGTTTTAAGTATATGGGAAGGCCGTCTGTGAGAAGGAGAGGTGAGGGGGTGTTTACGTGAGGGTGTCTTAAAGAGTACCTGGATCAAGTTAGAAGTGGTGGGAAAAGAAGAGGAAGGGAAGCCTAAATGACGAGGGTTCATACAACATAATTGGGTTCGATCGTAGTTCTCGATTATCATCATCTAACCCCGCGCCCACCAGCCCAGGTGACCCGTCATATTCCCCCCACGTTACCATCATCTGACCTTCTGTATCATTACTCGCCATATTCCGCCCCGGGGAATCGATATGCTCCTTTTCTTTTCTAGTCCTACCCATCCCACGACGAAGGAGACCTGTGGGAGGGAAGAGGTGATGGTGAGGAGGAGGAGGAGTGTGGGTTGGGAGGTAACGCTCGGCACCTGGGCGCTGTGCACCTCCCTCTCCCC